>NC_133373.1:4825981-4862277 GCF_049309525.1 Garra rufa | reverse complement strand
CCTCTCACCATCTCTTCCTGTCTTTGCAAGCTCCCTTAAGGGAACACCAGGAGTGCTTTTGGCTGAACCATGCCAATGTAATAAATAAGCTACGTAGAGACTGACCACATACAATCACTTTGAGTGAGAAATACATCAGCCTAAATCACACATACACTTATATTTTGGGGTTGTGTCTCATACATGAGGTTACCAAGCAGTGTGCTCTTTAGATCCATCATTCTTCCAAACACTCAGTCTCAACACACATGAAGGAACTGATGCATGTGTGTTGTGGTTTGGTGGTGCATTTGAACAGCAGTGTGTGCTGATAGTGGTCATTTAATGAAAGTAAAAAGTCTCTCCCCTACCTCCCACAGTGTGCCTGTTTATGTATTACCCACTTACAAAGAAATGATCAGTCTATAATTGTAATGGTAGGTTTATTTGAACATTGAGAGATAGAATAACAACAAACAAAAAAAATCTACAAAAACATTTCAAAAAAAGTTATAAATTGATTTGCATTTTAATGAGTAAAGTATTTGAGCCCTTCGCAAAACATGACTTGGCAATCACAGAGGTCAGGCGTTTCTTGTAGTTGGCTACCAGGTTTGCACACATCTTAGGAGGGATTTTGTCCCACTCCTCTTTGCAGATGCTCTCCAAGTCATTAAGGTTTCGAGGCTGACGTTTGGCAACTCGAACCTTCAGCTCCCTCCGCAAATTTTATATGGGATTATGGTCTAGAGACCGGCTAGGCCACTCCAGAACCTTAATGTGCTTCTACGTGAACCACTTGAGCCACTCCTTTGTTGCCTTGGCTGTGTGTTTTGGGTCATTGTCATGCTGGAATACCCATCCAGGACCCATTTTCAATGCACTGGTTGGCTTCAGTGCCCTAGCCCTGATGGTACATGGCCCTGTCTATCGTTCCTTTAATGTAGTGCAGTTGTCCTGTCCCCTTAGTAGTAAAACACCCCCAAAGCATAATGTTTCCACCTCTATGTTTGACGGTGGGGATGGTGTTCTTGGGGTCATAGTCAGCATTCCTTCTCCTCCAAACACGGCGAGTTGAGTTGATGCCAAAGAGCTTGATTTTGGTCTCATCTGACCACAACACTTTCACCCAGTTCTCCTCTGAATCATTTAGATGTTCATTGGCAAACTTCAGACGGACCTGTACATGTGCTTTCTTGAGCAGGGGGACCTTGCGGGCAGAATCTCAGTCCTTCTTGGCGTAGTGTGTTACCAATTGTTTTCTTGGTGACTTTGAGATCATTGACAAGATCCCGCTGTTTAGTTCTGGGCTGATTCCTCACCATTCTCATGATCATTGAAACTCCACGAGGTAAGCTCTTGCATGGAGCCCCATACCGAGGGGGCAGTTATTTTGTGTTTTTTCCTTTTGTGAATAATCGCACCAACTGTTGTCACCTTCACACCAAGCTGCTTGATGATGATCTTGTAGCCCATTCCTGCCTTGTGTAGGTCTACAATTTTGTCCCTGACATCCTTGGACAGCTCTTTGGTCTTGGCCATGGTGGTGAGTTTGAAATCTGATTGATTGATTGCTTTTGTGGACAGGTGTCTTTTATACAGGTAACAAGCTGAGATTACGAACACTCCCTTTAAGAGAGTGCTCCTAATCTCAACACGTTACCTGTATAAAAGACACCTGGGAGCCAGAAATATTGCTGATTGACAGGGGATCAAATAATTTTTTCCGTCACTGTACTCCAATGTGTTCCCAGAGTTTTTTAGAGGCATTTTGTGCTTTTGTGAATCAGTTTGAGCAAATCATAAAAATTAACAGTTTCAAAAGAATGATTAATTCACAATTTGGGCATCCTATGTAGTCACATAGTAACCATTAGGGATGCACCGAAATAAAAATTCTTGGCCGAAAACAAAAACCGAAAAAGAGGAAACCAAGGCCGAAAACCGAAACACCGAAAGAATTATGCCAATTATTAGTACCATTGCATTTATGGCTATGACTGTGTACTAATCTTACTAAAATCAAGGCATTGTAATTGCATAAATTAATATTAAAGTTTCAAAGAATAATTCAATTATATTAATTTAAACAATTATTATCAATCAAGTATTATATAACTTAAATAACATACATATATTTTACTGCCTTTGTTTAAATTGTTAAAATTTTTATAACACATTATCTTGTGGATCCATGAGTTCACATTTACAACTCTAGGTGTTTCTCTTTCAGCAGGAGGCGCTGTCAGAATGGTACACAAAGCAGCGCAGCAAATGACTTTGAAACGTGCAGCGCATATTTATTCAATGAATAGCCTTTTAAAGTTTCATCGCAATTCTTGTCTTTCAGTCCCCACATTTAAGACCACCTGAAATCATAATTAAGACTTTCTTAACCCCTAATAACACTGCAGTCATTAATGAAAATTAAGAGCTTTATTTCAAGAACCGACTTTCAAAAACAAACCTTACACAAAATACGTTTCTTTTTATTTTTTTCCCACCATGTTCGGGGCACAAGAAAAATATTAGGGGACTAAATTAGCAGCATATAAAGTATAATCGTCTCTCATTGTCTCTGAGAGAATGCACGTCAGATGCTGAAAGCACTGTCAGTTTTTACTTTCACTTTAACATATTGCGCAGTTTTCACGTTGCTTGTGTGATATCCATTGGCTCACCTCCATGGTTCAAAACATAAATATTTATAAAAATACAGTATATAGAAAAGACATATCTTTAAAATATTGCGACGTAACACCAATGTAAAGCCATTGTTTTTCACTCACTGAAAGCTACATCTGTCTGCGCGCAATGCGCCGATCTCTGCCCTCATCGCTGCACTCACGACTGCAGACACACCCCCTCTTGAAATTTCGGCATTACAAGTTTTGCAAATCGCTATCCGTGGGTCTTTCTCAGATATACTGAAATACGTCCACACCGCAGACGTGTTGCTTCAGACAAGCACGTGCAGGCCGCGGTTTCTGTTTGCGTCAACATACTGTTTCGGCCGTGTTGTTTCGGTGATAAAAGTCTTTCGGCCGAAAACCGAAAATGCACTTTTGGGCCATTTTCGGACGCAAATTTTCAGTGGCCGAATATTCGGTGCATCCCTAGTAACCATGGTTTCACTTAGTACTAATAATAGTTTTTGTTTAAATTGTTGCAACTAAACGTACACATAAATTAGCAAATAAACATGTACATGTACATTGAGTTATTTCCTAGTAATAATATTATGGTTTGCTGTCATATCATAAGCGTTTGTGAGTTCGTAACACATTTAAGAGACTGTTCTGCAGGATGACTTGTGTGTTTACACTCCTTTACCACAGTGTGTGTGTGTAAGCCCAGTAAATTTGTGTGTTGCCCACGGATTTGCATTGATGGGAACTGAAGTACTTTTTTATCTGGAGTTCAAACAGTGTTTGAAGTTTTGTTTGACACCAAAGATACAATTGAAGGTAAACACTAAAATCAGAATGACTGAATGTTGTTTTGTGTAACTGTTGAATCAAGACAGCTTAAATAAGATGCTTATGTTTTTCTCTCTCGTTCTCAGGGCGGGTTACAGCCGAACAGCTTTGTTCGTATGTGCAGTTGTTTCGGGACAGTTGGGGCGCTCTGGAAAGTCACAGTGGGGTCCTACAGCTGGGACTGGCTGCTGCTCAAGCTCTCCGTCATCCCGCCCTCCCGCGCTGGGACGCCTGCCTTGCTTTTGAGAGACTCCTCCTACAGGTTAGCCAATCACACAGCTCACTGACCTGTCAATGACTATATGAATATAGAGTTCTGATTTATGATGTCCTGAATGCAGTATGCTACAAATCTCTATTGTGAGAGTTAAAGATGAAGTGATTTCTGTAGGCCTCTCCTTCAATGTCTTTCTCTTTGTCTAGTACATACTGTTCAAGTGTTCATGGCTCTAAAGGACAATCAATATTTGCTGAAACTGCACCTTGAATCTCAGAAGATCACTGGAAATCATTTTAAAACCAGTTATACATCCTGAAATATCCAGCTCCATTAATATTGAAGCTGGATAATCCATGAATTAAGTTTTTTAGATATTTTTTTTGTTGGCAGTGTTCTGTGGGAGTAATTATGTAAAGCTCCTGGACATTTAATAGATTTCAAAGGAGTATATTCTAGCACCTCTTCTCCAGTTATATCACTCAGTACTGTAGAATATACTGTGCGTGCATAATTATTTGGTATGTTGATATTCTGATCATATTTTTTTCCAAGCACATTTTACCAATTTCAAACCACATCAATCTTAATAACTACTATTAATTTGGTATTTAATCAATTATAAGTGAAAAAAGTGAAAAACTCCTCATATTCAGGTGTGCAGAATTATTAGGCACAATACCTTTTACAGATAAAATGAGTCAAAAAAGAGATTTAACTCAGACTAGAAGTCAAAAACTATTAAATGCTCATGAGAAGAATGCAATATTAATGCAATACTAGAATTTGCAAAGTTAAGGAATGACCATTGGACCGTGAAATGCTTATTGGGCCAGCACAGTCAGAAAAACAGGTGGAGAAGAAAAGACGCATGTTAACGGCAAAAGATGTAAGAATTAGGGTGTAGAATTAGTTGTGAAACCATCAGGGAACATTTAGACTAGAACTGTAACCTGCCTGGAGTCTCCAGAAATAAAATGTGTCAGGTTCTTAGAGACTTTGCTTGGATAAAAAATCTTAAAAATCATTTTTAGTCCATCTCCTATCCTGAAAGGTCTGTCTTGCAAAGATAGACTAAAAATGAAACAAAATTTACTGCCAGATTTTTGAAGATGAATTCTTCAAACAGTGGTACAAGGGGATGCAGTGCTGGTCCTTCAAGAATCACTCCCAACTTATGTCTATACAGCATGTGATTCTTATTAAGTGAGGGTCATTTTTGGGGATTTTTTACTAAAGCAAAGTCTCTAAGGACACAAATCCATCCATCCAACTAAACCAACTAAAATCCATTCATCCATTCATCTATCCATCCATACATTCATCCATGCTTCCAACTACACAAACTAAAATATATCCATCCCACTAAACCAACTAAAATCCATCCATCCCTCCAACTAAACCAACAAAAATCCATCCATCCATCCCTCCAACTACACTAACTAAAATCCATTCATCCTTTTATCCATCCACCCCTCTTAGTAAACCAACTAAAATGCACCTACCCCTGCTTCCGTCCATTCAACTAAACCAATTAAAACCCATCCATCCATCCATCCAACCAAGCCAACTAAATTAAATCTGTCCATCCAACTAATCCAACAAATATCCATCCATCCAACTAAACTAACTAAAATTCATCCATTCATCAACCAACCAAGCCAACAAAAATTTTACCATCCAACTAAACATCCATCCAACTAAAACCCATCCATCCATCCATTCCTGCAACTAAACCAACTAAAATCTATCCATCCAACTAAACCAACTAAAATCCATCCATCCATCCCTCTAACTAAACCAGCTAAAACACACCTACCCCTCCTTCCGTCAATCCATCCTTCCAACTTAACAAACTAAAATCCATCCATCCAACTAAATCCACTAAAACCCATCCATCCAACTACTAAACGGACTAAAATCCATCCATTCATCCAACCAAGCCAACTAACATCCATCCATCCATCCATCCATCCATCCATCCATCCAAACCAATTAAAATTCATCCAACCAACTAAACAAATTAAACTTCATCCAACCAACTAAACAAATTAAAATTCATCCATCCAACTAAACCAATTAAAATTCATCCATCCAACTAAACAAACTAAAATCCATCCATCCAACTAAACAAACTAAAACCAATCTACCCCTGCAACTAAACCAACAAAAATCTATCCGTCCAACTAAACTGACTAAAATCCATCCATCCAACCAAGCCAACTAAAATCATTCATCCTTTCATCCATCCATCCCTTCAACTAAACCAACTAAAATCCATCCATCCCTCTAACTAAACCAACTAAAATGCACCTACCCCTCCTTCCATTCATCTATTCATCCATCCGTCCAACTAAACAAACTAAAATCCATCCATCTAACTAAACCAATTAAAATCCATCCATCCAACTAAACAAACTAAAACCAATCCACCCCAGCAACTAAACTGACTAAAATCCATCCATCCATCCATCCAACCAAGCCAACTAAAATCCATCTATCCAACTAAACCAACTAAAATCCATCCATCCATCCATCCATCCATCCATCCATCCGGCTAATCCAATCAACTAACCAACAGTTTGCTTGTATTAGATTCTAAGAAACTTTAATGACCTGATGAGCAAAGATTTGTTTTAAAACAAACAGTAGGGATATTATTGATTAGTGATTATCAGAATATCAGGTGCTATGTATATCTTCATCATAATCTCATCATAATGTAATGTTTACTGCTCACTTTTAGTTTGGTTGTTGTGTCCTGCTGTTAGTACTATACTCTCTATAGTTTACTCTGGTGTCTGCAGGTGCAGTAAGTGAGCGAGTAAACAGTCTAAACAGCCTAACTGGCCACAGCTCTCAGTAAACACCCTGTGTTTGGCTTTGGGGAAAAACAGAGACATTCTTTAAGCGTCAGTAGAGTTGTGAGACTGCTTGGATCTGAGTACTCCAGTGGGTGTTTAGCTCTCTGAGGATGCAAATGCGAAAAGGAAATGTTTTCGCTGAGGCCTGTCTGGGGCGGATACACGCGTGTGCATCACATCACAGGTCAAGGGTCAAATATGTAGAGGACAGGGAATGAGGGAAACGTGGGTAGAGAAAAAAAGGACAGAGACCTTAATAGGAAATGTGGAAGACAGCAAGCCAAGAGGATGGAGAAAAGGCAAAATGATTTTTTAAAAAAGGGCTTAACCACTCTGGAACATGCAGAAAAGAGCGCTCCAGACTAATATCCTCTCGCTAGTCCGTTATTAGTTTTCACAGACTGTTTTTGATGGAGTTTCTGGTTCCTGTGGCTGTAAAGATATCAGCGGGAAAGCTCAGCCCATAGGAACTCATTAAAACAAATCAGGAAAAACATGAAGTCAAAGCAGGCCAGACCGGCCGCATCAGCCAAACCGCCAAACAGCTAAACAGCAATCAGCACACAAGCTTATAAACCTTCAGCTCTCCAGTGATCATCATTGCTCTGGGGGAAAAACGAGGGGAAAGGTGTTTACTAACATGTAAAACATTATGCTAATCACTTGTTTGCAACCAAGCTATATAAAAAGAGAGCAGCACTACCTAATGCATGCTCCATCTCTGCTTTTATTAAAAATCTGCTGAACACAAAAGAAGAAACTGTGTAAAGTCATCAGGGTCAGAAAAACATTGGATTCCGCTGCCAAAAACTATGAAAGCCTGTTTCCACCACTGAATAAAAAATCACCAAAAAAAATAAAATAATGGTTATTGCGACTTGTTATCTCACAATTCTGGCTTTTTTGTCAGAATTGCATTATACAAACTCAAAATTGAACACTTTTCTCAGAATTGTAAGATATGAACTTGCAGTTCTGAGAAATAAAGTCAGAATTCTAAGATATAAACTCGCAATTCTAAAAAATGAAGTCAGAATTGTTTGATATAAACTTGCAATTGCAAGATATTAAGTCAATTGTGAGATATAAACTTTTTTTTCTCCTCAGAACTGGACTGGAGTTTATATCACACAATTCTGACTATATATCTAGAAATTCTGACTTTATAACTCACAGTTCTGAGAAAAAAGTCAGAATTGCGAGAAAAAAATCTGAATTGGGAGATAAAAAGTCGCAATTACGTTTTTTATTTTTTATTCAGGGGCGGAAACAGGCTTCCATAGCAAAACAAATTACTTTTAAAAAAGATCAGTTTTTGTGTTCTACAGACGAAAGTAAGCCATAATAGTTTGGAATGACACAAATAAATTAATTTTACATGAATTAGTAAACTAACAGAATTTTTGGTTAAACTATCAGGCTTTTGGATCTGTAACAATTTTGAACATTATGTTTTTAATCAAACAAATACAAATAACCTTTTTGAGCATAAGGGACCT
Source organism: Garra rufa (assembly GCF_049309525.1). Taxonomy (NCBI): domain Eukaryota; kingdom Metazoa; phylum Chordata; class Actinopteri; order Cypriniformes; family Cyprinidae; genus Garra; species Garra rufa. Next base: position 4,854,239 of record NC_133373.1, on the reverse strand, counting down.
CTTACAGAGACATAAAAATATTTCTTTAAGTCTTGAATGGAAGTTTGTCTCTTGAAGTTTTGGAGTGCTCCATGAGCATGATTGTCTTAGGCCCAATCCCAATTCTATTTTCTACCCCTTCGCCTACCCCTCGCCCCTTCCCCTTGTCCCTTGAAACAAAGTGTAAAGGGGAAGGGCTAAAATATTTCCCCTAAGAAATGGGACACCACTACAACACTGTTATACGTCATCATACAGTAGGTTGTCGCTAGTTCCTAATGTTACGTCAGAGGACATGCGCAGATGTTTATCACTCATTCCAAGATGTCAAAATGTTGTCATGTTTCAAAAAGTACAAATGTACGGTGTACGCACCGTTCATTCACATGTGGCCGTAAGCAAAACAAACAACGCATTATCACATGCGCGGCAAATTGCTAATCAGTGTAGTGGTGCCTGGAGAAGTACTGTATATATGCTTCATTTGTGAATTTCGTTTTCAACTTTCTATTTGAACGCGTTCGTTTTCTGGATCCTTGGACTAAAATGTTTACAGGGGTTCACTGGTTTAAGAAATTTCTGATCGTAAAAATCAGCTTCTTTTTATTTGTAAGGTATCGTTTTTATTATTATGTACTGATTTAAATTACTGGTGCGGTAGACGTATCGGGCGCAATCATCAAATACATTTCAAAGCAAGCCGGCTCCACGGTCCTGACTGCATCATCACTGCCTTTATTGGGTGTTTTTAGCGAATATTTACATTTATTCACATGACTGGATGTGGTGGACTGCCATGATTTTGGCGAATGCAGGACACTACTGAATAATGCTCATCAGAGGGGATTTAAAAAGTGGAAGTGTGTATACACCGTATACCTGCATACACTCTCCACTACACCACCGTTGCAAATTGCCGAGCCACTGGTCTTTCATGTTTCTAACATGCAGTCAAGTGTATATGACATAAAAATATATTTTGTAATATCGTGCAATCAGTGCTATCTGCTAGCAAACTTTAGCGATTTTTTTGCAAACGTTTATTTACAAAACAACACCATAAACACAAACACAAGATTGAAGGTAATATACATATAATGAAACATTGTCATCAAAATCCTTATTAAAGGCAAAAATTACTTATATTTACGAGTCTGCTTGCTCGAGTGAGCAGCCATGTTGGAAATTTCTCTTAGCCCTTCGTTTGAAGTGAGGTCCTGAAAAATCTTCGTTTGGAGGGCTATCTGGCCCTTCCCCTTACCCCTACCCCTCCAACCAAAAGAGAAATGAGACACCCCTACCCCTTCACGTGAACGTGCCAAACGGAGGGGTAGGGCTAAGTGTAGGGGTAAGGGGTAGAATTGGGATTGAGCCTTAATGTTACCCACTCTGTGTGTGCGCCTCCAAAAGTCAATATTCAGTAATTATAAGGCTCTCTCTGGGACATCAAATATCTGCATTCAGCCTTGAGAAAATCATGCTAGTTTCTGTTTGCACTGTAAACTTCGGTTGTAATAGGATCTCTGATTTTCCTGAGGTAATAAATAAAATGAGCTCTTTTTCTTCCTCTCTCCCCTTGTTTATTATATTTCAATTTATTTTCCACTTGATGTTTTTTTTCCTCTGCATGCTGGATTTCTGAAACCAGAGACTGAAATTGTGTTATTGAAAACACTGGCATGAGACAGGCTCATTCTTCAGGTCTATGGTTACCTCTCTCACCCTCCTGGGGCGCAGTACAGGAAAGCTGCATAGTGTTAATAAAGGCGCCCATCCAACCAGACCTCACCCTCCTGCACTGAGTCTGTAGCTCTGTTCGCAAGACTAGTATGAGCTGTCTACTGCCCACACATATAGCATGATCCCAACCATCATGGAAGTTTAGAAGTAGAGTTTGATGTCCACATGTTGCTAAGCTAATGGCATGATACTGTAATAACAATAAAAATAAATAGTAAACAAATATTGGTAATAATAATCTAATTTTAGCAGTTTGAACTGTTTTTATTGACACTTAGGTACTAATAATTAGGGCTACCCTCGACTAAAGATTTTTCTGGTCGACTAGTAGTCCTTCATTTTAATAATAATGAGCCTTTAATTGCCTATATAGCCTAATAAGTGCTCAAATGCATGCAAAAAAAGCTTCCCACAGCACACCGGCAGATATAATAATTGTGAATGTGTCAAAAAACAGGAGACTGCATTAACATTTTAATAATTTATTGATAATATCCTGATTTTTTTCGGCGACACTGACTTGTCATCTCCGCAGCAGTGATGCGCCCGTATGCATGTTTCATATGGATTACATAATCTGAGAATATTTGTTTTCTGATTGGTTCATTTAAAAGTAGACATTTTACTCTCTGTAGATATATAGAGTATACAGGGAGTTTTGCGCTCAAGTTCACAGAGAATGAGACGGTAGAAAGTGTATCCTCTTTGTCTTCATTATTTTACAAAAGCACAACATTTCGTTGTTATTCTGAGTGCACACAAATATTTGAGGTCGATAAATGATAGGTGAATGTTTGGATGTCCTGTCGATTTACTGTATTACCACATAGACCAGCCATTAATGATCTGTCCATCACGGACTGCGTGACTTTGCCAGTTCCTGTGGAATTTTACGGACTAACGGATAGTCAACTATTAGGAGGCAGTCCTACTAATAATGGTTCATTTTAATAGAGTTTGATATTAGCTAACCTAAGTTTATGGATCATTCACTTTCTTAATTTTATTTTGAAGGATAAAGGCCTTATGGTACGTATTTATTAGTGTTTATTTATTTTATTTCAACCTTGCTCACCCATCTTGTGTTTAGTGGAAAACTTACTCTATTTTACGGCCTCTTAACTAGTTGCGTATTAGCATGCATATTACAAGAATATTAGCAAATTAGGAATTTATTGAGGGAAGGTCGTAGTTAAAGGTCCCATATTGTCAAAATCGAAATTTCCTGGCTTTTTTCATGATAACTGAGGTCTAGGGGCTATGTAACCATATGAGTTTCAAAACAGTCAATCCACAGTAAACTGCACACAGCCTGCTTAAAGTAGCTGTTCATTTTCACGAGCCGCTGTGACTTCCGTAACGATGTGACGTCCGATCTACTCAGTCACTGCCTTCAGTCACCACCCCGAGCACCAATCACGTCCCACCCTCCTTTTGTCAAACCCAGACAATATCGCGTTCATAACATTGCTAAGCAACAACAACACGGAAACTAATCTAGAAAACCCTGTTCAGTCGATAGATGTCGAAACTACATCATTGCACGATACATGACCGTAGTTACCTGTGATTGGCCTGGCTGTGCGTCACTCAGAAAACAACAGGCCAATCAGAAGAGAGGCTCATGAATATTAATTAGATGGGTCAAAATCGACCTATTTTTGACAGAGCTCCTAAAAAAGGAGCTGTAAAAATATATTGAGATGGATTTTGGCACTTATACCGCAAATATATATTCTTAAGGACATCAACAACTAAAATAAACCTCCAGAAATGTGTACAATATGGGACCTTTAATAGTGATGTATCTTTTTAAAACAGGAGCTGTTAGGTGACTGTGTCCTTAAAACTGTAGACTTGCCTGTAGTTAATGACAGTAATGCATTGATTTGTTGACTATGGCTGTACGTTTTGACAGGTTGGGTTCTTTGGCTTCTGCTTTCCCCCTAAGAAGGTTCCCACTAAGAACAGCTTAGCGTTAATAAGCTGACACAAAACTGAGGAAAGGTGGGCATCAAGTCCTTGAGTGTGCAGCCCTGGCAGGGGAATATGTGTATGTGAGAGTGTGTTTGCTGTAGAGGGTGTTGTGGTCAAGAAGAGCTGTCAACAAGCACTCTCTTACACCCATTCCCGTTACCTCACAGCCCAGCAAACAGAGTGTGTAATTATATTCATACATTCACACTAAATCTTTTTAGTCTTTTTTTTTTTTTTTCAAAACTCATCCTTTATGGTGTAGGCACTGAAGTTATTTAACAGTATTGTATTATTTAAGCCGATTTTTGCATTTTGTGAAGAACTTCACATGGCATTGCAACATGGCCAAAAATATTATCACCATTTTTTTTTTCCGTATCATTCGCTGTTGATATTTATTACAATATATACTTCATTCCATTAGTAAGGATTGAAATACATTTCTTTGTAAATGCATCCTTAAATTTCTCATCTAAAATTTTATCTAGTAAAATTTAGTGTAATAAAAACTTAATAAAAACAAATTGTTTTGGTCAAATAAGGTGCTGCACAAAAGAAATTGTGTACTGTATAAATTAAAACATAGATGAAAAATCTTGGTTATTCACCTTTTTTTCCCCATAAGAACAGAATTTGTAAATTTTATGGGTCTGGCTTTGGTTTCATCCACGTCCAGCTATTTTTATCTGTACAAAACAGCTTGTTTTGCTACTTGGTATTGCAAATTGGTGTGTCTTACCTTGTTATTTTAATGTATTATCTTAATTATGAACACACTGGTTTGTAGTGTAAACAGTTTTACTACTTGCACATTGTTATTCTTCTCATTATTTCCCTACACTCTTAAAATAAAGGTGCTTTAAAAGGTTTTTCACAGTAATGCCATAGAAAAACCATTTTTGGTTCCACGAAGAACCATTTAGTCAAAGATTTTTTAAAGAACCATCTCTTTCTTACTTTTTTATAATCTGAAGAACCATCTTTCACCACAAAGAACCTTTTATGAAACTGAAAGTTTCTTCAGATGTTAAAGGTTCTTTACGGAACCATTTAGACAAAAAAGGTTCTTCTATGGCATCGTGAAGCGCCTTTATTTTATAGCAGATAATGATCCGTAAGTCTCACCCATATGCTTACTTTCCGCCTTAAAGAAAAATGTGGATATGATATTCCTTGAGAAGATTGTGTATTTAATGATGGTTTTTATCAAATGAAAAAATGACATTGTAAAATGCTGAAATGCTTGTGAACTGAACTCTCAGTGCAACTCTTGAAATGAAGTTTATTTGAAGTGTCCTCAAATAGTAAGAGGGCAGATGCTGAAAACACTACAAGCATCATGTACTTGAATGTGAAGCAGATGAAACTACATCTGTCATTCATACACAAACCCAAAATATGCTGACTTTTTAAGAACATGCACTTGATATTCCAGATGCAATATCAAAAATTATTAAAACATTTGTTATGGAATTCCCAGCACTACTTTAAAGGAATAGTTCATCCAAAAATGAAAATTCTGTCATTAATTACTCACCCTCATGTCATTCCAAACCCATAAGACCGAAAACGTTCATCTTCCGAACACAAATTAAGATATTTTTGATGGAATTTGAAAGCTTTCTGACCCTATGTTCAAGGCCCAGAAAGGAAGTAAGGATGATGTTCAAATAGTCCATGTGATAGTGGTTCAGTTGTAATTTTATAAATCTACGAGAATACTTTTTCTGCGTAAAGAACACAAAAATAACGACTGACACAGAAAAGAAGAAATTGTTGAATAAAGTTATTTTCGGAGCGCTTGGATTTCATCAAAAACACCTTAATTTGTGCTCTGAAGATGAACGAAGGTCTTACGGATTTGGAACGACATTAGTGTGAGTAATTAATGACAGGATTTTCATTTTTGGGTGAACTAACCCTTTAACAACACACAGGCCAAGGCACACTGACAAGTGATGTATATGTAGTAACAAACTCAGAGACCCCTGGAAATCTGATCACAAGAGACGCATGTTACTAGCAGTTGTAAACAACAATCTGTCTTGCGTGACTACTTGTGATCGGATTACCTGAGATGGATGTAAACAGCCCATAAGTGTGAATTATAGTCATAGTGATGCTTGTGTTATCTGTATGTATGTAGTGTAAGATGTTTTCTGATGGGTTGTTGGGGTCCTTCAGAGGGCAGTGGTGTTAGTGGCTGACTGAAGATTTGATTAATTGTGTGTTAAATGTGCTCCTAATACTGCAGTAGTGGACCTGTGACCTTTGACTTCCTCCATCCCACACACTATCAGGGATTCATTCTGCTTGAGCTCAGCTTGAATCCTGTTTACTTGTCAGAACTCTACAAAGGCTTCGGCTCTGATCTCTTTCTTTCTTTTCTAAACCTTCTCCTTTCTGGTCATCCTCAATATGTAGCCTAGGACTGGGTGGTATGACAGTTTGCTATCATGGTTAAAAACGTCAACTGGTAGAGACTCTGCAGTCACAATGCAGCTGTGCATATATCGTCTGTTTCACTTTTAACAATGCTGAGTTAAAGAATATGGAAATAACCCAGCGTCTGAGTTGTTTTGACCAATGTTGTTTAAAAATGACTGCATGTCTTGCTTAAAATGAACCCAAAATTGATTGGAAATTAACATTTATTAATGTGTCCAGTGGAAGTGCTTATTAATAAATGTTCACCTTTTGATTGTTGCTGATGCCTCTAGTCATTATGTGTCTGATTTTTAACTTACAAGGGTTATTGAGGGTTTATTTTAAGCCAGTCATATAGTATTTTTTTGTAAATAGTTGAGGTAAATTTAACCCAACCACTGGATCCAAACAACCCAATTGCGGGGTTTGTCCATATTTCTTGTTTCTTTAGAGTGTTTATGATGGCTTATGTGGCTCATCTACTCATATTTATAACATATTGTGATTATTCGTTTTGACTCTAGATACATAAAAATGCTTTGTTGCACTGATGACAGGCTTAATATTATTATAATATTATTAATTATTATTGATGTATTCAAGTAGATTATTGAAAATGGGCAGTAATACATGATTAAATGCTACATCAAACTATTCTGATTGAATTTCTTGCCCAAAAAAATACAAATTTACATATACTGTTACTGTTACTGTATAGCCATATATACCTTAATTAATAAAAACCTAAAAAATTACAGTTTATACATATAATGGCTTGAAAATATATCTTCTATGTCTTCTAAATCTTGTATGATTATTTCTTAGTATAAAATAAACAGTATTTTTGCTGTTTTCAATATTTGATAAGCTTTTTCCATCAAAACAAAGTTGTGTCGTGCGACCAAAAAAGTCATGATGTTTTTGAAAATACTGATTAAGTAATTTAAACTCTCATGTATTTTAGTTGCAAGGAACATATGTGACCCTGGACCACAAAACCAGTCATAAGGGTCAATTTTTTAGCTAAATAAACAGCTATCATGGGTAAAAACGTCAACTGGTAGAGACTTTGCAGTCACAATGCAGCTGTGCATATATGGTCTGTTTAAATAAGATTAAATAAAAAAATAAGTAAATAAGATAAATAAATAAACTAAATAAATAAGTTTTCCATTGATGTATGTATGGTTTGTTAGAATAGGACAATATATTTGGCTGAGATACAACTATTTGAAAATCTGGAATCTGAGGGTGCAGAAAAAAAATCTAAATATTGAAAAATCGCCTTTAAAGTTGTCCAAATGAAGTTCTTGGCAATGCATATTACTAATCAAAAATAACATTTTGATATATTGATGGTAGGAAATTTACCAGATATCTTCATGGAACATGATCTTTACTTAATATCTTAACGATTTTTGGCATAAAAGAAAAAACAATCATTTTAACCCATAAAATGTATTTTTGGCTATTGCTACAAAAAGTTCTACGTAAGACTGGTTTTGTGGTCCAGGTTCACATATTAGATAAGGTGAATTTTTTTTTTTTTATTGTATTACATCCACAGACCAAACTAATTCCTCGTACTGTCACATCAGGAGCCAAAGACATCTATTCTGTGTCTCTTTTTGTTTTTGAAAAGAGATGGATAACGCACATTTACGCACGCTGTTAAACTGCATCGGTGGCTCCAGGCTGTCATTAACACGCACACAGACAAAGTTACGACGCTTCACCTTTGACCTCTGAACCCCTAACCCACCCTCGGGTCAACCCGCTCCCCTCTGCCTGGAGCCCGCTGCCTCGTCCTGGATAATATCTCACTGTATGCACACTAACACACGCAGAGATGCTTTCTGGGCAGTTCCGAGGCTTTCTGACCTCACTAACACAACAAGCTTGTTTTGCCTCCCCCATACACATGCGTGTTCGCTGTGGGAGTAAACCGTGTGCCGTTATTCCAGAATGAATGTGCATCTAGCTCTTGTGCGCGTGGGGGCGAGCGTATTCATTTTTGACCCGGTGTCCAAACACTCTTGTTTTTCCCTACTGCCCGGTCTGACAGTCCTCACAAGTCCCTACAAAACATCTCTGTAGACCTCTTCATCCACCCCTCGGCATGTGCCCTGGAGCCGGTCCCAGCTTGCAAGAGTTACAGTCTCTCTAGCTTTCTTTGTAAATCTGTCACTCTAATGTTTTAATTTGAATCGTTTCATCCCTCTGCTGCTTTGATCGTTCATCTGTTGATTTCCTTTTCCATTTCCTCTCATCTGTCTTATCTTATCTCTCTGCACTTTCTAGCTGTGTCTGAGTTTTATACCGTTAGGGTATGGACTGAATTTGGTGAAGAACTTACTTCTTGACCATTAATAAAGTTGTTTTTCTTTTTTTTTCTTTTTTTAAATCTGCTTGTGTGTAATATGAATACAGTCTGGACATACACTGCTAGTCAAAATTGTTTTGGACAGTAAGAGTAAGAGAGAACCAAAATACAGCAAAAGTAGTAATATTGTGAAATGTTTTACCATTTAAAATAATTGCTTTCTATTTGATCAAAAATGTAAATTTAATCCTTTGATCAAAGTTAAATTTTAAGCATCATTACTACAGGTCTTCAGTGTCACATGATCCTTCAGAAATCATTCTAATATGCTGATTTGTTGTTCAAGATTTTTATTATTATTATTATTTTTATTATCAACATTTAAAACAGTTGAGTACATATTTTCAGGATTCTTTGATGAATAGAAAGATCCAAAGATGAGCAATTATTTGAAATAAAAAGCTTTTGTAAAATTATACACTATACCATTCAAAAGTTTGGAGTCAGTATAATTTTTTTTCTAGCATTTTAGCAAGAATCCTTTTAAGTTGATCCAAAGGGATCAAAAGTGACAAAGACATTTATAATGTTACAAAATATTTCTGTTTCAGATAAATGCTTTTGAATGTTCTTTTCATCAAAGAAACCTAAACAATTCTACTTAGCTGTTTTCAACATAATAGTACTAATAATTTTTTTTTTTTTTTTTCATTTTTTTGAGCAGCAAATCAGAATATTAGAATGGTTTCTGAAGAATCATGTGACTGGAGTAATGATGCAAAAATTCAGCTTAATAAATTACGTTTTAAAATATATTCAAATAGAAAACAGACATTTTAAAAATCAAATGTCAAAATTGTACTGTTTTTGCTGTATTTTGGATCAAATAAATCCAGGCTTGGTGAGCAGAAGAGACTTAATAAAAATCTTGCTGTCCGACATCTGCTCTATTGGCATTGTCATGTGACCTTAGGCCCTGTTTACACCTGGTATAAAGATGTGTTTTGGTTGATCAGATTACAGATAAACAAAGGGAGACACATTGCCATTCACTGATAAAGCATTTATTCTACAGCTCGATCTTATATTCACAATAAAACATTAGTTTGAATGTCATCTGATGAAAGCGATATCTTTGTTGTACTATCCTTTCATCTGTTAAGGCTGATTTCTGAGTCTCACAGTCTCTTTCAATATAAAGGTCTTTATTGCCGACTCATTTATAAATCTCCTGTCGGATCTAGAATAGAATCTGGAATAGTGGAACTAAAATCACTATTACGAACACACACTGTTTCCCAATGCTAAACACTATTTTTAACTACTACTATTATTTATATGAAATATTATAGCTCATGCAATTTACATCTGAGCTTAATGCTGTGTTTTGTTCTGCATTTTTTGATGCAGTTTTAGTATGTTCAGGGTTTTTGGACTCTATAATGACACCCATCAGATGGCAAAGTCAGCAGTTTTTTCTTTTTCTTTATCTTTTAGTGCACTTTTCTTTTCTCTGTCATACTACACACATCCATAATGGACAGCCTTTAATTCAGTCTTATTGATTTTTAGTGTACTGTCGAAGGCAGTAAGGCAGCTATTGATCGATCTTCATTTATCTGTTTTCATCTAGGATGACAGTGCCTCATAATATACGAACGCTATTCTCATTTAAGAGTTTGATAGATAGAGCACATCATATAAGACTCTGACAGGAGAAAGTGCATGAGAGAAGAGTTCTGGCTGGAGTCCAGCCAGTGCTTTAGTTTGGGTGATATGACTTATTTAGCCTGGCTGCCTTCCTGTGTTTAGGGCGAAAGGATTATTGCCGGAAACAAGACGCAACCCGTTTACTCCTTACAGGAAGTTCCAGTATATCTTGTACTCCCTTTCACCCTCCTGTGTAAACGCCCACACTCACATATACACACACACGACATTTAACAACTGGCCACACACTGACACTGACTAAAACACACAAGACGCACACTCACGCGTGGCTTAGGTCCTCCTCACACACCTGACCTCCTCTCACAGCTGTGTTTGTGAAGTAACATCCTGCATGGATTTGTTTCTCAGTGCCTTTGCATATGACCAGCGCATATATGGCAGTCTTTTTGTGTGTGTTTGTATATCGGGTGTGTGTGTGTGTGTGTGTGTGTGTGTGTGTGTGTAAAAGCTTCATGTGACTGCTAATACAACACAGCTGATTGAAGAAAGTGTTTGAAACAGTCCGTATGCATCAGATAAATCAGCGATCAAAGGAAAAGCTAAAGATTCATATCTAGGAAAGATATTCAGATATAGATCTCCTAATTTCCTTTTCTTCATCAAGTACTTGAAAACATATTCCATATTTTACAGTTTACACTGTCTGGGTTATGAATCTCTTCTCAGTAGTGGTCAACCGACATGTTTTTTAGGTTTTTTTAGTGATCGATAAAAATATTTTGTTTATTTTTTTTCTCATTTCCTGTAAACCAGGAATAAACAGGTTTTTTTTAAGGATCCGAAAACTAGAACATTAAAACTAGTAATAACTTAGAAGAAAATAATATTTAAAAATCTTTTTGACTTTATGTCATTAGTCTTAGAATTCATGTGGGGTTGGTTGATTTTTAAAATGTTTATACAACAGTTAGATGGCACAAGTGTAAATGCATGAGAAAAAATAATGGATTGTCTTTAAAAACCTTCTTTGTGTGAACTACTTCCTTCCTCCATGGATTTAAATCTCAAGTTGATGGTTTAATAGCTGAGCCCAAGCCTCCGTTACTAATTCAAAAATGTCACTTTAGAACTAGTGGAGGAGTAACGTTCAGTTGCCTCATTAAAAACGTATTGTATTATTGTATTAAAAGCTCACTGTATTATGTTGAGATGAGTATAATGAGAGAGAGATGGGCTGAGTGAGTGCGCTTACCTGCATCTGATACAGCATTCATTCTTCAGCTCAATCTCATATTCATAATGAAACATTAGTTTGAATGTCCACTGAGGAAAGCAATATCTTTCATCCTTTCATCTGTTAAGGCTGATTTCTGAGTCTCACAGTCTCTTTCGATATAAAAGTCTTTACTGCTGACTCACTTATAAATCTCTTGTCGCATCTAATGGTGGAATATTGCAACTAAAATCGCCATCACGAACACACACACTGTTTTCCAATACTACATACTATTATTAAAAACATATTATTATTATGAAATATTACTTATTGAATAATAGTATTTAATAAACAACAACAGCCATCATAAAAGTTGCTAGGCAATTCAGTCAGAAGTACAAAGGCAGCGCTCTGATATACAGCGTTACATTTGCATAAAATGTAATGTGATGAGATTTTGTGATGAGAAAACTATTTGCTCTGAAACAAATAATATATTAATGAGACCAAAGACTGCCCATTAGATTAACCTAAAACAAATTATGTCAAATTTTTAACCACTATAGAGACCATAGAATCTGTGGCAAATTTCAGAAGATTTTCTGAGCGTTGAATGCTTGCTGACACACTGGAGCTCACATCTCAGAAAACATTTAATCAAATTTTCAAATAGACATGATCTTTATTAACAAACTATGTAGAAAGAACTGCTGTAATAAATAAATAAATAAATATTTTTCTGTTTGCATATATATTTTTAAATGTAATTTATTCCTTTGGCAAAGCTTTTTTTTTTATCAGCCATTACTCCAGTCTTCAATGTCACATGATCATTCAGAAATAATCCATAATATGTTGATTTATTACTCAAGAAACATTTCAGTCACACTTTAGTTTGGAGACCAGTTCTCACTATTACTGTAACTAACTATTAAAGGAGTAGTTCACTTTCAGAACAAGAATTTACAGATAATGTACTCACCCCTTTGTCATCCAAGATGTTCATGTCTTTCTTTCTTCAGTCGTAAAGAAATGGTGTTTTTTGAGGAAAACGTTTCAGGATTTCTCTCCATATAGTGGACTTCTATGGTGCCCCCGAGTTTGAACTTCCAAAATGCAGTTTAAATGCAGCTTCAACTGGCTTTAAATGATCCCAGCCGACGAAGAAGGGTCTTATCTAGCGAAATGATTAGCTATTTTCGAAAAAAAAACATATGCAGCTAATAATAATCTCAAACGAGCGCCTTGCCGAGCTAGACAAGACAAGAATTTGAGGTTAAAATTATCTAAATTCTACCTTTGATAAGTTAAATTGATAAGACCCTTCTTTCCTCGGCTGTGATCGTTTAGAGCCCTTTGAAGCTGCATTTTGGAAGTTCAAACTTGGGGGCACCATAGAAGTCCATTATATGGAGAGAAATCCTGAAATGTTTTACTCAAAAAAAAAAACATAATTTCCTTACGACTGAAGAAAGACATGAACATCTTGGGTGACAAGAGTACATTATCTGTACATTTTTGTTCGGAAAGTGAACTACTCCTGTAACTACAACTTTTGTCTCAGTTAACTTCTAATTTGCTGCTTTAGTTGTAGTTAACCTTGAATAAATGTATGCTTACACATTCAAAAAAATGGTCATGCAGAATAAGTCATTGATATGCGAATAAGACATCATAATTTATATAGTATGGCCTGGTCAACTTCAGTCTGTCACTGTTTCTTAGCACCCATTGGCTGTCAGACTGAATCCAGCTGTATGAGAAAGTCCAGCATCTCTGCAGTGAATGTGCTGACAGCTCTCTGGGACTCACGGCTCATTGATTTATAATGAAATGCCTCCCACAGGGTGCCGAACCAAGACTTGATCAGAACAGTTTCTCCTCAGACAGCTTTAGATGTCCATTATCCAGGCGTATGTACACTTATCTTATGGAGCACTGCAGTACAGGACTAACGGGGTATAACCTCATCTTCTGTGAAGCCTGTATGTATAATGCATAATCTCAGCATGTAAGCCATACTAAATGCAGCATTGAGGTGTAGCATAAGGACCAGACATATGTCTGTATATGCTATGTGTGTATGCTTTTTTGGCTGAGGTGTGAAAGCGTGCTGAATGGTGAATCAGGTCAGTGTTTTGGTTTCGCAGACAGAGTCACTGACAGCCGTGTGAGTGTGTGTGTCAATCTGTACCGCCACAACGTCTGTGTGTCTGAGTATGTCAAGGTGGTCTGTGTCTTTTCACCTTTGTGTGTGCGTCTGCGGACAAGCTGGCGTCGAGCTGAAGTGAGTGTACTCTGGAGCTCCAGTCGGACACTGCTGACTTTTGGAAATCCCCCACAATGCAGCGCTTTCACCGAGCCGAGAGCCGTCAGCCAGCGCCGACAGAGAACTGGTTTCAACTTTCAAAACTCGAATATTCAATTTCTGCGGTGATGAATAAAGCAGCACGTACCGTCCCTATGATTTTGGTGAACGATTTTGGTTTTCCATTAAAGCTTAGTCACAAATAGTTTGGTCAACCCACACACTCTTACACACATTTTTAATTATTCCCAGATACAAATTGTGACATCCACCTTCAATCAATAATGTCCTCCTTTGTCCTGCCTCCACGTTCCTCAAGCCTTGGGCTGTGTGTGTGAGAGAGAAAGATATTGGAGTGTTGTGTCATGGTAATGGGTCATCCAGGGTCAGCTGCGGTCAATGAGACACAGGTTCAATTTTCTCACTGCATATCTTAGCCAGAATCCTGAGCATCCTGGGAATTTTCTCCTCAGTGGTTGTAGCTCTTTCTGCACTCTGATTGGCCCTGCAGCGGTTGAGTAATTTAATTAATTCAGATTAGTTTCAGGGTACTGCGGCTTTAAGCCAGAGACCAGCTAAATGAAACAGCTCTAGGGGTCCAGATGTCTGAAGTTGTTTGTTGTTTTGTGTCTTGCAGGGAATAGCTCACCCAAAATTAATATTCGGTCATCATTTACTTACCCTCATGTCGTTCCAAACCAGAATTACTGTTTTATTCATGGAACACATTGGATATTTGAAGAGTTTCCAGAGCTGTTGATTTGTATTTAGGGCTGCAACATGGACATAGAAGCAAACATATAAATTGTCCGTACAATGCTATATTCTAAATGTTAAAAAACTATATGATTACACTGAAGAACAGACTGAAATGTAAAGATTGTCAGCTTTAAATCTTTACATTTGTCAGCATGAAAACCAAACAATCCTGAAAAAATGTAATCATGTAACACTGAAGTATTGGCTGCTAAATATTCAGCTTTGCCATCACAGTATGCAAGTGAGTATATGAGTAAAGTTTGATGACAAACTTTAAAGTATGTTTCAAAAAGCCAGAAACTTTAAAAATGTTTTATTTGCTTAAAGTAGTTTTAAAGTTTAAAGTTCGGATGGCAATAAAGTCTTTAAAAAATAGATAGATAAAACAGCTCAAATCTGCTCAGTTACCCAAAACAGCTAAAAACCCAGCTAATAAAAGCCATCTTAAATAAGCTAATTAAGCAAAATCAGCAAAAAAAATAAAATAAATAAAAATAAAAATAAAACCAACTAATGTACCAAAAATTAAACAGTTACCAACCAGCTAAAAACAGCTGATTCTTAAAAAAAAAAAAACAGCTTAAAGCCAGCTAAAACTGGATAATTAAGCCAAAGCAGCTTTAAAAAAAAACAGATAAAACCAACTGATTTAGTGGGAAACAAGTTAGCAACCAGCTAAAACTAGATAAATTGTCAAAACAGCCAAAACAGCATTTAGCAAAAAAAACTCTAAAAATTAGCTAAAACCACTTAACACCAGTTAACAACCAGCTAAAACCACATAAATCCAGCTAAAAATATCTGATTCAGTAAAAAAGCCAAAAAATCAGCTAAAAATCTATATCAAATACATTTGAAAATAGATGAATAAAGTTTGATGACAAACTTTAAAGTTGGCTTGAAAAAGCCAGGCCAGAAAGTGAAAATATTTTAATAGCTTGATAGAAGCTTGAAGAATAGTTTAAAGTTTGGAAGGCAATGAAGTCTTTAAAAAAGATAGATAGAACCACTAAAAACAGCTCAATTACCAAAAACAGCTAAAAAACTTCTGATTTAGTAAAATTTAGCCATCAGCTTAAACCAACTCATGTACCCAAAATAAAACAGTTAACATCCAGCTAAAATCAGATTTGCAAAAAAAAAAAAAAAAAAACGCTAAAACTGGCTAATTTAGCAAAGGCAGCTTTAAAAACAGCTAAAGCCAACTGGTTTATTGATTAAAAAAAAAGTTAGCAGCCAGCTAAAACCAGATAAACTGAGCTAAAACATTAAAAAAAAAAAAAAGCCAAAAATCAGCTAAAAATAAAATACATTTGAAACTAAATGAGTAAAGTTTGATGACAAACTTTAAAGTTGGCTTGAAAAAGGCAGTCCAGAAACTTTGAAACTGTTTTAATAGCTTGAAGTACTTTTAAAGTTTGGACAGCAATAAAGTCTTTTAAAAAAAATGGATAAAACTGCTAAAACCCAGCTAAAAACAGCTCAGTTACAAAAAACAGCTAAAAAAAACCCTGCTGATTTTATATAAAAAAAGCCATCTAAAACCAGCTAATTTAGCAAAATCAGCTAAAAACCAGATAAAACCAACTCATGTACCAAAAATTAAACAGTTACCGACCAGCTAAAATCAGAGGCTAAAACCAGCTGATTCTTTTAAAAAAAGCTAAAGCCGAGCTAAAACCGGCTAATTTAGCAAAAGCAGCTTAAAAAACAACTAAAACAGCTGATTTAATGAAAAAAGTTAGCAACCAGCTAAAACCATATAAACAACATTTAGCAAAAAACACAAAAAATCAGCTAAAACCAGTTAACACCAGTTAAGAACCAGCTAAAACCACATAAATCAAGCTAAACATAGCTGATTCAGTAAAAATGAACAGGAAAAAACATAAATATAAAGAAAAAAGAAAAACTTTAAAGTTGGCTTGACAAAGTCAGGCCAGAAACTTTGAAAACATTTAACAGCTTGAAGTAGTTTTAAAGTTAAAATTTTGATTGTTTGGAAGGCAATAAAGTCTGTCAGAAAAAAATACATAGATAAAATCCAGCTAAAAACAGCTCAATTACCAAAAAACAGCCAAAACAGCAAAAAACACTTTTGCTAAAGCCACCAGCCACCAGTTAACAACCAGCTAAAACCAGCTAAATCTAGCTAACAATAGCTGATTCAGAAAAAAAAAAAACAAGCTAAAAACCAGCTGATTTAGCAAAAAAGAAAAGTAAAAATAAATAAATAAAAACTGCTAAAACCAGCCTAAGCTTAAAAGCTCTAGGCAGAGATAGACTAAATTTTAGCTAAAAAGAAGAAACTGAAATAATTACATAGCAGATCAGTAAGTTATGTAATTCTATATTATATTAGAAAACAATCATTTTAAAGTCTAATAATTTCTACTGTTTTTACTGCATTTTTATCATATAAAGCATTCTCTGTGTGCATAAGGCACATTGCAAAAACATAAAAAAATATTTTACTGACCACAACAATTTAAACGGTAATAGTATACAGTGTACATCTATGTAATGTGTTAGTGCTGGGCAATGATTATTCACAATTAATCACATCCAAAATAAATGTTTTTTGTGAACATAATATATGTGTGTGTACTCTGTATATTTATTATGTATGTATGTATGTATGTATGTATATATATATATATATATATATATATATATATATATATATATAAATACACACACACACACACACACACACACTTGTATATATTTAAGCAAAATTTGTTATATATTATATATTTTTATATATATTAGATATGTTTATATATAATATCAATTATATGAATATAAATATATACATTTAAAAACATGTAATATTTTCTGGATATATACTGTATGTGTGTGTCTTTATATAAACATAATAAACATACAAAATACACACACATATTATATAAACATAAACTTTTATTTTGGATGCAATTAATTGACAGCACTAAAATAGACTAACATGGAAACTTTTCAGTTCAGTTCTTAACATTGTCATATTTGAACATTTAACCCTGCCATGTTGTGTTCAGTAACAAGACACAAGAACCTGTTGCATTTGGTGTCATTGACTTCTAACATCATGAATATTCTCCATAACTGACCTTATTTCTGTCTGAGGGTGAGTAAATGAAGACAGAATTTTCACTTTGAGTGAATTGTTTCTTTCCACGTTTGCCTGCATCTGTTCCAGTTTTGCTGCACCAGCAGTGCTGCTTATGTTGTGCTTGCACGTTTTGATTAACATTAATGGTGTCTGGTTTTCAGCTTGACGTGGCTCTCATGCTTTGTGGAGTAACATGAGTGCTGGAGAATGCACGCCACTTTCATGTTGTTTCTGTTTCGTTTCGCCCTTTGTTTACACTTACATTTGGACTGCGTTCATTTGAAGCTGAGAGAAAATCAAACTCATCTGTGCTAAAGACGTTTTTAATGTTTTTGGCACTAGCCCTCAGCTTCACTCCTCCCACTGATCTTCATCTCCATGCACACACTCACACGCACAAACAGTGATTGACAGCGGGACACAGAGGAGCTGGAGAGGCCTCAGGCTCTGTGCTGATGTGTCTGGAAGTATTTAAATATCTTCTCTCCACTGCTGGTCTGCACTGAGCCCCTGTGCAGCGGTCCTCCAAACATCAGGTTTGTTTGTAAGCAGAGAAGTGCTGTCCACGTCATGTTTGCATGATGTACTCCTGAATCTGGGATCAATTTTTAATTTCTGCCATGTCCTCTCTTTCTCGCTCTGTGACTTGTTTCGTTTCATGACAAAAACTGTATGTTTGTTCAGATTAACTGCTAACATGCTAGGAATGCAGAAATATAAAACAACAGTGGAAATGTAATACACAAATATTTATATTTAAAATCAATCCCATAAAAGTAAATTAATTAACAGTGCACGAATAGTTCAGCCAAAAATGAAACTTATGTCTTTAATTACTCACCCTTGAAAGACCTTTGTTCATTTTTAGAATACAAATTAAGATATTTTTGATTAAATCCAGGAGCTTTCTGACCCCGCATTGACAGCAACGCAGCTGACACATTCAAGGCCCTAGTATAGATTAGTGTTGTCACGATACCAAAATATTGACTCCGATACCTGACTAAAATCTACTACTACTACTGAACTGATACTACAACAAAAGCATAAAATGACAATTAATAATTCATGGTCCAAATGGAGGTTATAGTTATTTTATCAATTAAAAAAAAATAACATCCTTAAAAAAAATAGTAATATCATAATAAAAATTGCTACACAGTACGCTAAACTTTGATAAGAGCTAAAAGGACAAAGCCAAATCTTATTTCATGGTAAAGTAATTTTATTTCACAATAACAATTTATATTATGAAAAAGTATTTTTAATTTTTTTATCTTTGTTATTACATAGATGCAAGTAACAAACTAAAGGACACATACAATAAAACAAAGACACAAATGAAATAAATAGGGCCCTATGAAATTCGTTTTATTACCAAATTCCATTTTAATTTTCCAAATTCCGTTTTTACCGTTTTGAATTTTTCAAGACTCTATTTTGATGGTTACATTAAAAAAAAATCTAAAGCGTGTCTAATTAATTGAAATGATGAAATGTACATGTTTTAACAGCAATTTATTTAAAAGTTTAACAAAAATAACATTTTAAGGCCCTAGAAAATAAGTTTTATTATTTTTCTCAAATTCTGTGAATTGTTTTCTATTCATTTGATGCATTCTATTTTAATAGTTTAATTAAATTTTAATAATCAGCATGTCTAATTAATTTATAAAGATTAATTAGATGTTATGAAGATTTTTTTATTATATATTTATTTTCTTTTTTCAGAAATAACAATTTTTGTAAATAAATTCAATTTGCAATTAAATCGTTGACGAAAAGCGAGGTGTTCTCTGATTGGCCAGCTATCCGGCGCGTTGTGATTGGCCAAATACCTCAAGCGTGTGAAGGAAATGTTACGGCCTTTATCGTGTTGTTTCCCAACACGACGAGACAGAAACAATAAACCCATAATAAACGAGGTATTTGTTGCATACAGTGGGGATATCGCTACTGATAATAATGACTCATACTGTCATTTTATGCATTGCTTCACGTCGCACCGCATAAAGATAAAACCATATTTGCATTTGCAATTGCAGAATGAGAATAAACAAGCACTAACATTACTCTACACTGCTCAAAAGTCGCGTTTAAAGAGTCAGTAGCAAATACTTTAAATATGAAAACGTACTTACAGGCTGCGAGTCAGACATTGGAATTGCCCCACTTTATAGCCTTAACCCTTTGTGTACAGATGGCATTGTAAGCTGCTCTCCCAGGTTCAGGAACCAGTCCTTCGTGAAATGCACAGCACCCACTCGAATATATGCGTTGTACTGTTCCGGAACAGTGTTGCAAATATATAGCTTAACCACTGATTTCTAGTTGTGTCCTCATTTGGAAGGCTAAACAAAGTACTTTCGCTTTTGCAATGAAACACACTGCGTCTCCACAACATGGCGGCGGCAGCAACAATATTACAGCCGGTAAAAGTTATGCCTTCTTTCTTTCAATATACTAATGGGCGGTGTTATGCAAAACTACTCACCCCGTGACGTGGACAAGTTTGGAAGTGTTTGAACGAGCCGTTTTAGGGAGGCGAGGCTGAGTCTTAACTTTTATAATAAATATCTCTATGGATTCGAGATTTTAAGCTTTGCAACTTTACAGATCTTATCTATACACAAACAACTTGTAACACTCTAAAGACAAAGGAAAACAAGAAACCGCATCATATGACCCCTTTAATTTATTTAATTTTGTTTGTTTTTTTTGTTTAAAGGGGTCATCGGATAACCATTTTCCACAAGTTCATATGATTCTTTAGGGTCTTATTAAAAAGTCTCTAATATACTTTGGTTAAAAATTCTCAATAGTAGTGTTAAAAAAACACCCTTTTACATTGTCAAATTTAGCTCTGCAAAATATCAGCTCATTTTATCACATGGGCCCTTTAAATGCAAATGCTTGCCCTGCTGTGGGACTATGAGCTGTAATGTTTACTTTAGCCGCGTTTAGCTGCATTTAGCCGCGTTTATCGGCGAAACTTGCCAACAAGCACATTATTAAGGAAGGCCATTTGCAAAGATGCATAAAAACCCCTATACTTCTGCTGTGGGTGAAGCTGCATCACGAATGATTCACACGAACATAGATGTATATGTAGATCGGGATCGGCGCTTTCCTTTTAAAAACAAAAGTAATGTCCTCTGCCTCTTAAGCAGCTCAGATGTCAGGAGTAAATGACTACTGCTATGTTCATTATTACATCCAACAACAGAACACCTCAGTCGCTCAATTAGAGTCAAACAATGGCGATTGTATTCGGACTGTTTCAGCTCGGTGAGGGCGGGTCTAAGGTAAGACGCTCATGTCAATCAACTGTGTTTCATCACAACGACAAGAAGCTGAGAATGACCTGATTTTAAAAAGGGGATATTACTTTTAAAGATTAAAAAAATACCACTGGGTTGAATACACAAACTGCCAACACACATTTAATGTTCAAACCACATGTAAAAGTTAGTTTGCATTTGATGACCCCTTTAAACTTAGTACATTAATTGTAAAACTGCAATGTGACTTCATATGCCTTTCAATCTCATCTCTCTATCTCTCCCATGCAGCATATCTATCTAACCCCCTCCCTCCTTCCCACTTATCCATTATCTAATTGACCTCGGTAATTAGAGACACTCTTGCTCTTCCTGTGTGGTTTGAGCGTGTGGTGTCTGTCTCTCAGAGTTAGACTCAGCTCAGAGAGACTACGTGCCATTTTGAGATGTTTTCAGTCGTAAACATGGATTTGAGGCAGGCCTATGCGTCAGCGCAGAGCACGGGTCTAAAGCGCCACATGCTCGACGTGTCTGACATCAATTTGCTTTCCATTTGTGTGGCGTAGCTCCACGGCTAAAAACAAATTCAAGTCTATGTGTGGTTTTGATAGCTGACGTAGCCAAGCGCCTTTTCCGCCCGTGAGATTTGCGACGGCCGGATAGGGAAAGATGGGACTGAGGGAAAGATAAATTCAGAGGGAAGAATGTAACTTCAGATGTGTATTGTCCCACACATGAGTACTCCTTGTTTCCCCCCGTTCTCTCTCGTTTAGGGGAGAACAGATGAGTAGTGCCATGTGTGTTTGCATGTGTTGTTGTTTTCCATGGAAAAGAGGGGAAAATAAAAGGAATGAAAGTAACCCAAACGAGGCCAGCACGCAACCGCTAATTATGAAGCTGTTTGGGGAGGGGGGCAATGGGTCCAACACACACTCTTCACATGCAGCCCACGTCTTTCTTTGTTTCTTTCTTTTTCATTAGTTCCATTTTTGTTTTTCTTTGTTTGTTGTAGTTTGTTTGTTCATTCATATTTGCATCCATTTAAAAAGTTAGTTATTTTTTCTTTTGTTCTCTAAATATTTTAGGGCCCTGTGATTTCCGTGATGTGGAAAATGCATCCGGAATCGCGGAATCCCGTCATAATAATGGAATTTACTGTGTAATGCGGAATGTCACGGAATTTGCCAAATTAAAAATAAATCAAAAGTAGGTCAGTACACCTAAATCAAAACAGGATTTGAAATGGTGTATGTGAATATTAAGCCACAAAAAACATTATTTAAATATGAATCTTGCATGTTCTGTATGTATCTGTGTGAATGAATGGCGCAGAGTTTTCAGCCTCAGCCGCCTCAATATGTGAGTACGTAAACACATAAACATAATCTCTAGAACTGCATTAGCATTTTACTGTTTCTTTTGAGAAAAACTATTGTCATATCATATGCAAACAGAAACTTAAAGGTCTTCATAGCAACCTGTCAAAATAAAATCTTGGTTAAACTTGAAAAACTGTGGCAGCAATATATTACTTTATGTAATGATAGTACTACTACCAATAATAAAATTATTAAAAAATATTTTTAAGGAATATTTACCAGAATTTATTTACCAGAGAAATGTAAAGTCTGAAAAATAAATAATAAAATATATAATTTTTCTATATATTATTTTTTAAATAAAATCAATTAATTAGAAATGGCTAACGTTATTAGATTTAATGAAACCATTAATACAGAATACAGAAAATGAAGGGAAAACACAGAATTTGGCAAAAATAATACCAAGTTCGAGAAAAAATATAGGGCTTTAAAAAAAAATTTGTACTATTTTAATTTTCAATTAGTTATTTTCAAAATGTTCTTTTTGGCTCTTGGTTTCTACACTGTAAAAAGTTTTCACCAGTTTCAACTTAAAAACTTAAGTTTAGCAGCTGCCTTAAGATTTTAAGTTAAATCAACTTAAGCCATTTAAATTTACAAGTTATATCAACTCATTTTTATTGTAATAAGTTCAAATGACTTGTAGTTTTAAGCTAATTTAACTTAAAAATTTAAGGCAGCTGCTGAACTTAGGTTTTTAAGTTGAATCTGGTGAAAACTTTTTACAGTGTATTTTTTTATTTCTTTGTGTGTTTGTTCATTTTATTCAGTTCATTATTAAGTATTTACTCTTCTTTCAGTATTTTATTCTCTCATTTGTCTGTACACTCTTAAAAATAAAGCTGCTTCACGATGCCATAGAAGAACCTTTTTTGTTTAAATGGTTCCGTAAAGAACCTTTAACATCTGAAGAACCTAAAGGTTTATTGTGGCGAAAGAAGGTTCTTCAGATTATAAAAAGGTAAGAAAGAGATGGTTCTTTAAAGAACCTTTGACTGAATGGTTCTTTGTGGAACCAAAAACGGTTCTTCTATGGCATCGCTGTATAAACCTTTATTTTTAAGAGTGTATGTTCATTTTTGCCTGTTTATTAGTTCATCTTTTTTCCATTTCTTAGTTTTATTGGTTATTTTAATTAATTTCTTTGTTAGTTATGTATTTATCTTTCCTTCTTTCAGCCTTTTATTTTCTTTGTTCATTTGTCAGTACGTTTTTTTTATTTTATTCTTTGTTTGCTCATTCTTTTATTTTGTCAGTTGTTTTTATTTATGCATTTTTCTTTCCAGTTTTTTTCTTATATTCACATGCAGCATTGCCCAAATATTTCAGCAGTCAATGGGATAAAATCTCATTCCTCTGCCCTAACGTCCGTTGTTCTCATCCTCATAAATTCTTACAAGCGACGGTCTTGACTCTTCCCGTAAATGTCCTGAAGTGATGTGTGTGTGTGTTTTAGAGAAAGACAAAGACTTACTCACTCTTTAATCCAGTCTGTAAGTTTGTTCTTGTAATTTGCTCTGCTGTGATAATGACTGTTAGTAATTGTTACAGTCTGTGTGTGTATGAGCACATCATTTTAGTCTGGAATGGACACACACACAAGTCACAAAGTTAATGCAGCAAGGCATCCAGGTTAACATATTGTTTGTTTTCTGCACTCTGTAGTGAACTCTGTCTGTCTGTAGTCATCTGTCTGTTTTCTGTTACGTCGTATCAGTAAATCAGGGTGTGGGACAGACAAGATATTATAATGTGCCTTGTGGAATTACTTTTTTGCATGTTTATTTTTTAGAGCAGATTTGGTGATCTGAAATTATTATAGTTCTTGATCATATGGAGTATTTCAAAATAACTGAAATTCCAAGTAATTCAGAAGGACAGACGGGAGATGAGGTTACAGGAAAATGTTGGCCGGAGCTCCAGAGCTAATGTTAGTTGTTTGGATGAAGAAGAGGAATTTTAATGAAGATATAACAGCTAGCAGGAGAAAACAAAAGGTCGGAGCGAAAGAAATAAAGAGCTGGAGAGACAAACAAGGATTAGAAAGTGGTTTGATTTTCTTTTGCTATTGTTTTTTCATGGGAATGTTGTTTTATGTCCAGCTCTGTTGATTTTGTATCAAGCGCTGCATTGTCCTGCTGTCCTGACCGGTGCTCTCTCAGCCCATCAATGTGTCAATCACTCGGTCTCCATGACTACAGTCTCTGGCCCCTCCCCCAGCTTACCTGGCATCATGTTTAAAGTGGGCGAAGTCTGTGCCTGCTGGACGCTGCTGATATAACAGAATGATGAATGATCGAGTTAATCGTAGCATTATTGTATTATTTACAGTACATCTTAGCGGAACAGCTTGGTTCCTCCGAGTCCTCTTCCATGGAATGCTGGATTCCCACGGCGTGCTCACCGCAGCAGCTCCACGTGTCAATCAAACGGCTCTGCTGACTCTGCGCATTGGGCAGATGGAAAGAGAGCAGAACACACTCTCTACAGCTCTTCTGCCCTTCATCAGTCCTGAAAACACATCTTTTCACAAATTCCGTTTTTTTTCCCCCCAATTCAGTTTTTTGTGTTTTAATTTGTTTGGATTTATTTTAATTTTTTATTTTAATGTTTTTAATGGTTAAACTAAAAAAAATATTAGTCAAAAGCCATGTCTAATTAATTGAAATCATGCAACATATACAATTTAACAGAAATTTATTAAAAGTTCAACAAAAATAAATGTTTAATGCCCTATGAAATATGTTTTATTTTTTCTCAAATTCAATTTTATTTTGACCAAATTCTGGGTTTTCCATTAATTATCTGATTTATTTAACAAATTATATATATATATATATATATATATATATATATTATCATTTAATTAATTTATTTTTATTTATTTATTTATTTATTTTTCCAGAAATACTGTGTTGTGTATTTACATTTTTCAAATAAATTCTGGTAAATACTTTTTTTCTGGTAAATATTACTTAAAGAATAATGTTTTAGAAATATTATAGTAGTAGTAGTACTGCCATTATATTAAGTAATATATTGAGATTTAAACAGATATGAAAGCTGAATAAATACATTTTCTATTGATGTGTGGTTTGTTAGGAAAGGACAGTATTTGGCCGAAATACAGCTATCTGAAAATCTGGAATCTGACGGTGCAAAAAATCACTACTCAAAAAATATGTTTTGATATATTTACAGTAGGAAATGTACAAAACATATTCATGGAACATGATCTTTACTTATCATCAACCCTAAATCATTCACTAAAACATCCCACTACCTGATAAAAGCTTACATGACAACTTGTTGACAAGTCGTTTTCAAGATAAGCATAATCAGTGTAAGTTTGTACATTTTTTTTTATTTTTTTATATATCATATATCATAAATTCATAATATGATATATAAAAAATATATCATAAATTCAACTCCTATTTATTTATTTCACTTTTTGTTTGAACCTAAAAAAACCTGTTGCATTGACAGCATGCAGATGTTTGTGATAGTCTGAACAGAAGCATTAACAGTTGTTCATTGGCATTAAAATGTTTCACAGAATTCTTGGTTTGAACAGGCCAGATGTTTTCTCATTTTCTCAGTTTAATATGCAGACACAACTAGTAAGCAGCTAGTACATCTCTGGAAGATTGCCTCTAATGAACGAGAAACCTGTTACAATCATTGTTTTACCACTTTCTTGACACAGTGGCACAGAAATCACATGCTTTACCTTAAAAAAATTACTGAAAAAAACAAATCAGAGATACTGATCAAGTCAAGTCAAGCTTTATTGTCATTCTGCTACATGCACGTACATATAGTGGAGGACCACGGTGCTTCATACTAGTTAAACATAACATTAACATACAACAGTACAAGTATAAGAAAAGCAATGATAGACCTATACAACAATCTGGCTATACATATTAGAGCCGCACAATTAATTGTTAAAAGATTGCGATCATGATTCAAACACCCACGCAATCTCATATCAAAATGGAAATGATTCTCCATGTCTGTTAAACCTTTGAAATAGTCTTACCTTATTCAAATCTTTGTTCGCACTGCCACAGTCTTTTAAACTACCCAGTATTATTTTTTTTGTCTTAAAGTCATTTATATTATTACAGAAATACTGGGATTAAAGGTCATAGTTCAGATATAAACCACTGATGTCTATGGTAGTGATCAAAATAAAGCACATCATCATTTGAAAGTATTTTATTGTGCTTCAAATAAGGTTTATGTTGATTGCATTTTTTCCACCACTTAGGTGGCAAGAAGTAATTGTAAAAAAAATATATTGGTCACTGAATCATTGATTCAAGAAATTTGTTCAAAAACGTTGATTCATCCAGTAATGAAACAAGTGAAGTCATCGAATCATTCATTCACACCAATTTTTCATCATTTTAATATTAAAAATTGGTGTAATAAATACTATATATTTAAAATATGCATACTTATACATTAAAATGTTTAATAATTTATTAACATTAATTAGACACGTTCAAATAGACAGCAGCAATTAATATTATTTTGTTTAGTTAAAGGGATGGTTCGGAGTAGATTTGACTTCATTGCTATGCGCTCCGAAGCCCATGTAAATACCCCATCCGAAGTTTTTTTTTACCTTAGTCAAACATTGAGGGAGATATCAGAGTTTTTCGAATGGCTTGCTACAGCCGTAAATGAAACATGTGATGTATCTCGTAAATTGCACCACTAAACGTGCAAGTAATCTTACCAAACTTCTACAGTAGTGTAAATAGGGTATGTACTCACAAAACGCTGCATCGGAAAATTTGTAAGTCCACCATGAGTGTTTTAAAAACAACTTTTACCCGATCCCTACTAGTCTCAAAAACTACAAAATGGCGACACGTCGACGTCACTTCCCTGGTTTGGGAAAAGCACGTAAAAGTCCTCCTACAAGTTGACATGCACACAGATGTAGTAGGAGGACTTTTACGTGCTTTTCCCAAACCAGGGAAGTGACGTCGACGTGTCGCCATTCGTTTAGTGGTGCAATTTACGAGATACATCAGATGTTCCATGGACGGCTGTAGCAAGCCATTCGAAAAACTCTGATATCTCCCTCAATGTTTGACTAAGGTAAAAAAAAAACTTTGGATGGGGTATTTACATGGGCTTTGGAGTGCATAGCAATGAAGTCAAATCTACTCCGAACCATCCCTTTAAGGATCGTGGGAGAATCACGATTTCTATGTGAGACAAAAAAAAAATTGTGATTCTAAATGTATCCAAAATTGTGCAGCTCTAATACATATACTATAAATACTATAACCACAATAAATAGTTGACTACACGTACACAAACTGAGACTACAGCAATTTTACATAAGTACTGTACATTAAGTTTTACAGAAGATATATTTTTTATGAAATTGTGCAAATAAAGATATTTTGTACACGAGATTGTGCAACACAGATATTTTGTGCATTAAGTTATGCAGAAGAGAGAAGGAAGGAAGCAGCGCATAGTGCAAAATTATTCATAGTGCAATGCACAAGTATACATATATAGTCCAGTTGAGTCTATATAGTAGCGAGTTTATATGAAAGTGTCTAGTGTGCATAAGTTGCGTTGTTGTAGAGTGCTTGTATCCAAATCCAAATCTGCACAGTTTTCTATATTAAATCCACTGATATTATAGTTTGAATGTGGTACTATTATAGTTTTTATTCATATATATATATATATATTTTTTTTAAAGATTTATTTTTTGGCCTTTTTGCCTTTATTATGATAGGACAGGAAGCGAAGTGGGAGAGCGATAGGGGGCGGGATCGGGAAAAGTCCTCGAGTCGGGATTCGAACACGGGACGCCCGGAGCGCAACGGCGCCATATGTCGGCGCGCTAACCACACGGCTATTGGCGCCGACGTTTTATTCATATTTAAGTTATTATTTTTTGGCATTTTTTTAAAAAAATACCTGTATGCAAGTTTTTATTCATTTTAAATTTTTGTAGAAGTGTACCAAGAAAATAAGAAATGTTGTCTTTTGCCTTTTTCTAACGTTAACATACATCTCAAGCAACAAAGAAAATAAGTTGTTGT
>NC_133373.1:4705752-4825481 GCF_049309525.1 Garra rufa | reverse complement strand
CGTAGAAACCTGTGAAGCTCCCCAGAGCGCAAACACAAATATGCTGATCGGGCCAGTCGCACATGGTGCTTCTAAATATTTTTTAATAGTCGCACGCAAGAGTTTTCATTCGCAAATGCGACTGAAATGGTCTCACTGAAGAGCCCTGGCAAATACGCTCACACAGTGGAGGGCGTCTCGTGTTTAAAAGAGAAGATTCATGAGGATGTTCTTAAATAAACTTCCCTGATGCAGGCCAGACCATCTGCCTTTACCTTTAAACGAACATCTATCAGCTGTATTATCTAGCATTACCTTTAAGAGCATCTCATTAACTGCGTGTTTATCTCTCGGTCTGTGTAAACCGCCTACGCCTCACTCCATTCATCTCCTTACATTTCTTTAGTTTTCTTCTGCATACATTTCATTATCTTTCTGTTTTGTCTCTTCCAATCCTCTTCATCTAATATTCATCCCATCTACTCATCCATCTGTTTTAGTTCTTTCTTCGTAGACAGATTGAATTGTTTCCCAGTGTCATCCATGACAACCAAACACAACACAACTGATACAAACAACATCCTATTAAACATTCAACTTTTTTATTAGGGTATAAGGTTTGCTCAGTGTGTGCAAACATTTTAAGCATTTTACTCCAGTCTTCAGTGTCACATGATCCTTCAGAAATCATTCTGGTATGCTGATTTGTGCTTAAAGGGGTCATCAGATGCAAAACTCACTTTTGTTGTTTGAACATTTATGTGTGTTGGCAGTTTGTGTACACAACCACCCTACACTGATAAACATCCACCCAGTGGTATTTTTTTTCATCTTTAAAATCAGGTCATTTTCAGCCTCTTGTCGGTGTGACGACACACAGATGGAGGCTGCTCCCACGATAGTTGATTGACATGAGCGCCTTACCTTAAATCCGCCCTCACCGAGCTGAAACAGTCCGACTCTGATCGCCATTGTGTCGACTCAGGTGCAGGGGAAGACAAAAATGTCTCAGATTGAGCGATTGAGGTGTTCTGTTGTTGGATGTAATAATGAACATAGCAGTCGTCATTTACTCCTGACATCTGAGCCGCTGAAGACGCAGAGGATTAACGTTACTTTCGTTTTTGAAAGGAAAGCGCCGATCCCGATCTACATATGTGTCTATGTTCATGCGAATCATTCGTGATGCAGCAGCAGAAGTGATTATAGGGGTTTTTTATGCATGATTGCAAATGGCCTTCCTTAATAATGTGTTAGTTAGGAAGTTTTGCATCTAAATGCGGCTAAATTTGGCTAAAGTAAACATTACGGCTCATCATCCCACAGCAGAGAGCAGCAGGGTGAGCAGAGCTTAATTGCATTTAAAGGAACATGCAACAGAATAACTGATTTTATAGGCTGATTTTGACAAGGTAAAAAGAGTGTTTTTTTTACAATACGATTGAGAAATTTAAACAATAACTATTCCCAAAATGCAACCTGGGCTGTTTTTTTGGGGTTTTTTTTTTTACTGTAAACGAGACAAACTTATATCTAAAAGCATAATTATGACAAACGAGCCGTTTTTGAGATTGACCTTGATTTCGTTTTGTGGTCAATGGCCGGTGAATGGGAGTACTAGGGGCATAACTTTGAGCGCATCAAAATTGATATTTTTACAACACTAAGAAGGCTCGACACACCATGAAACTTTGCTCGAAGTATCGCCTGGGTCTCTACACATGAACTCGAGCATTGAGAACATTGTTTGTGTACACAGAGTTTACTAAAAAGAAAGTTTTTGAACAACTCACTTTCACTGTTTGAGTTTCCGCTCTCGGCCGTCTTGCCAGTCAAGAGGTGTCGATCTCCGAATGCGAGGATGGATAGCTCCTAAAGCATATTTCCATATAAATGCACAGCTAATTCGTTGTTTTGTCGCAAGTGAAAAACAGTATTAACCTTCTAGTTGTAAAAAGAGCCTAATATTTCGTCCTATGGAGTCCATTCATTTTCATTCGGAGATCTACACCTCTTGACTGGCAAGACGGCCGCGAACGGAAACTCAAACAGTGAAAGTGAGTTGTTCAAAAACTTTCTTTTTAGTAAACTCTGTGTACACAAACAATGTTCTCAATGCTCGAGTTCATGTGTAGAGACCCAGGCGATACTTCGAGCAAAGTTTCATGGTGTGTCGGGCCTTCTTAGTGTTGTAAAAATATCGATTTTGATGCACTCAAAGTTATGCCCCTAGTACTCCCATTCACCGGCCATTGACCACAAAACGAAATCACGGTCAATCTCAAAAACGGCTCGTTTGTCGTAATTATGCTTTTAGATATAAGTTTGTCTCGTTTACAGTAAAAGAAAAAACAGCCCAGGTTGCATTTTGGCAATAGTTATCCTTTAAACCAAAGTATGTTATAGACTTCTCATTAAGACCCTAAAGAACTATGTCAGCTTGTGGAAAATGGGCATCCGATGACCCCTTTAAGAAACATATCTTGTATTGTTTAATATTTGTGTGAAAACTGCTTTTTTCAAGCTTCTTTGGAAGTTTTGTTGTACAGCATGGTCATTTTTAGCATACACATATGCACAAACTGACCTGCGGCTCGTCTGGCATGTGTGGACTGGGTTTCATCTCCATAAACTCCAGAGATTTGGAGTCAATGAGCTGAATGAAACCGCTTTGATCAGGTATAAGGAGGCCGTTTACAGCCTGATTGATGAAATGAGTGCTGTACTCCCAGACTGTCTACACCTCACTTCATTTCCCTCAGACGCTCTTTATGTTCACCTACCACACATAATCGCTGGCTTGTGCAGAATAAGACCATAAACCACATCAGATCTAGAATCTGCCCCCAGCTTTGTGTATAATCCTGTTAATAAAAATAGGGAAGACTTAAGTCTGAGAAACAGGACAATTAGTTTGAAAGTATCCATTTTGTAAGTGGTTCATTGACTGAGAGTCCTAGTTTCTTTCAAGAGCCCTGACATGAACTTGGAGACCTGGATGGTGTTGTGACGCGATCAGACAATGGTGCACATACCATCAGCATTCTGTAATGTTGAGGTTGAGTAGCCATTCTTGACAGCACACGCCTTTGTTTTTCTCTGTATAGTTTTTGGGATTTCATTTTTTGGTTTTGTAATGGCCATGGTGGAAAGCAGTGACCTCTGACATTCATATTTAGTGTACTTCTGTCCTGATTAATTTTATTTTAGCCTACGTCAAGTCCCTGTGTGTGTTCATGAAGTTTTACTGCCATCTGATTGTTTACACTCCTCCTTCCGCCTCGCCTCTAAATGTCCTCTGCAGACTAAATGGATGACTGATGCCATTTTTCCATTTTTCATGACTTTCCTCTGGTTTCTGTCTTTTTGCAAACTGATGGATTGCAATATTTAATTCTATTTGTGTGTGTGTGTCTTAAAGGAAAAGTTTGACTATCTGCATTTATAATGAAAACACTGCAATTTAAAAGTTTGGGATAAGTAAAGATGTTTAATGTTTTTTAAAGTCTTTTCTGCTCATCAAGGGCAGTTTATTTGATTAAAAAGTAGTGAAATATTATTGCAATTTAAAGTATTGTTTTTCTGTTTTAATATACTTTAAAACAGAATTTATTCATGTGATCCAAAGCTAAATTTTCAGCATCATTATTCCAGTCTTCAGTTTATTATCAGTGTTTTAGAAACTGTGATACTTTTTTCAGGATTCTTTGATGAATAAAATGTTAAAAAGAACAGCATTTATTTGGAATAGAAATATTTAGTATTTTAAATTATATTTTAAAGTATATGAAAATAGAAAACTGTTATTTTAAATCGCACTAATATTTCCTAATATTACTTTTTCTGTATTTTTGATCAAATAAATGGAACTTTGATGTGCGTAAGAGACTTTAAAAAAAAATCTTACTGATCTCAAACGTTTGAATGCCAGTGTATATTATATTAAATTATATATGTATGCTATGATAATGCATGGGAACTGAATTTGTCATTCAAAAAAGACCCAAAACATCATTAGGCTATCATAAAAATAGTTCATATGACTATATTCCGGGTCTTCGGAAGTCATACAATATCTTTGTTTGAGGAACAGATCGTGATTTCATTCATTATTCACTTAAAGTCTTGTCATCCCCGATTCTTCTTGATACCTTCCTGAGAGAAGTGATGTATGATTCAGGAATGAATCATCATTTTGAGTCATTTCTGTTCAATGATTAATACAACCAGTTCACAAAAATGGAATGAATGATTTATTCGCGAATCAGATTGCTTTGGTTTTCAAGTTTCGAAAAGGCACTGACTCAATGATTTGGTAATAGCGGTTTTTGAGTTACTAGCTTAATGGCCTAGATTTCACTGTCCCACTTTTATAGTGACTTTCCTTACTTCCTTATATTCATTCATGCATTGTGTTTGCATGAAAATAAAAAACAGAACATTCTTTAAATTTCCCCATTCCCCAAGTCACACAAGTTTGAAACAAATATTGTAAACAATGACAGAATTGTTTTTGGGTGGAGGATCGTTTTAAGAAGGGCGAAACCAATGAATGTACTATGAAGTTATAACTTTTATTATAATTTCACTAGGCCGGTTTCAGTGGAGTCCAGTCTTTCCTCACTGACTTACATCATGCTTTTATATGCAGAGCTTATTTTTGGCTGGTTGTAACCTCTTGACAGCGAAGGGTATTCTTAGGGTGCTCTGTTTTTACAGCCCTTCTTATAAAAGGCTTGAGGCATCAAACATACACACATCAACAACATTCCTCCAGCGGTGTGCCCACAACAACAGTGCCCCCTCCCCATAAAAGGCCCCGTCTCCCACTATCTTACCCCAGAGTCCCTGCTGCCCTGAGGGCCGTAGAAGGGCTCCATTGTGTGGAGAGAGGCACCTGGTTTTGGTTAGTGCCAAACTGGATACACACTCTCTCACACACTCGCACAAACACACACACAGCGGGGTCAGCTCCCTCTAGAGGCCCATCTGGACTTCATTTCCTGTCAGAGACGGCAAGCCATTACAGGCGTGGTCTGGCAGCCTCTCGTGATTGGACGAGAGACAAAGGGCGGGGCGAAACTGCACGGTCATTTCAATTGTTGGCTTATGAGACCTTTTTTTCCTTTCATTTTAGGAATTTCATGCAATTTTGATGTTTACATCACACATATTTGATTATTTCTAAAGAGTGGAATAGTTGGATCTGGAAGTAGAACTGCTATTTATTTTCTCCGTAGAGAAATAGATTTTGAACAACAGCTTACAAACGTGTCTGTACACTTCAAATACAAATACAGTTAAATACTATCCAACGCAGGATGAAATATAGACAAAGCTGTTTTAACCCAACCTTCTGGGTACTTTTATTTAACTCAACTATTGCTTAAAAATTACTATATGGCTGGTTTAAAGTGAACCTAAAATAGGTTGTAAATTAAAGATCAGACACATTATTACTAGAGGCATCAGCAATAATCAAAAGGTGAACATTTATTAATAAGCAATTTAAAAAATGTTTATTATTTAATTATTATTTATTGAACATATTAATAAATGTTAATATCCTATGTGTTCTTGGGTTCATTTTAAGCATGAAATACAGTAATTTTAAGCAATAGTTGAGTTAATTATGTCAAAATGCTGATTTATTATCACTGTTGGAAACTGTGATACTTTTTTCAGGATTCTTTGATGAATAAAATGTTAAAAAGAAAATAGAAATATTTTGTATTTTAAATTATATTTTAAAGTATATTAAAATAGAAAACTGTTATTTTAAATGCAATATTCATAATATTATTTTTTGATCAAATAAATGGAACTTTGATGAGCATAAGAGACTTTTAACAATAACATTAAAGGTCTTAGTAATCCCAAACTTTTGAACGCCAATGTATATTATATTGAATTATATACGTATGCAATTATAATGCATGGGGACTGAATTTATCATTCAAAAATGGCTTAAAACACCATTAGGCTATCATAAAAATAGTTCTTACGACTCCTAGACTATATTCAGAGTCCTGTGAAGTCATACAATATCTTAGATTTGTAAATTACAAATCAGACACATAATTATTAGATGCATCAGCAATAATCAAAAAGTGAACATTTATTAATAAGCAATTAAAAAATATATATTTAATTATTATTTATTCAACTTATAACACAGAACATATTAATAAATGTTAATTTCCTATGTATTTTGGGTTAATTCCAAGCATGAAATATAGTATTTTTAAGCAATATTTGAGTTAAAACTACCAAGATTTGGTTAAACATTTATTATTACTGTTAAACTATTTTTTGGAAACTGTGATACTTTTTTCAGGATTCTTTGATGAATAAAATGTTAAAAAGAACAGCATTAAAAATATATATAAATATGTTGTATTTTAAAGTATATTAAAATAGAAAACTGTTATTTTAAATGCAATAATATTATAGTTAAAAAACTGAGATTTATTCATCATGAATAAATAATAACCTAATAAGCTTTCAATTGATGTATGGTTTGTTGGAGTAGAACAATATTTGGCCGAGATACAACAATTTAAATATATAAAAAAGTCTAAATATTGAGAAAATCACCTTTAAAGTTGTCTAAATGAAGTTCTTAGCCATGCATATTACTAATCAAAAATAAATTTTTTATATATTTACGGTAGAAAATTTACAAAATATTTTCGTAGAACGTGAGCTTTACTTAATATCCTAATGATTTTTGGCATAAAAGAAAAAGTGATCATTTTGACCCGTACAGTGTATTGTTGGCTATTGCTACAAATATACCTGTGCTACTTAAAACATATGTGACCCTGGAGCACAAAACCAGTCTTAAGTCGCTGGGGTATATTTGTAGCAATAGCCAAAAATACATTGTATGGGTCAAAATTATTGATTTTCCTTTTATGTAAAAAATCATTAGGAAATTAAGTAAAGATCATGTTCCATTAAGATTTTTTGTAAAATTCCTACTGTAAACCTATCAAAATGTAATTTTTGATTAGTAATATGCATTGTTAAGAACTTAATTTGGACAACTTTAAAGGTGATTTTCTCAGTATTTTATTTTTTTGCACCCTCAGATTCCAGATTTTCAAATAGATGTATCTCGGCCAAATATTGTCCTATCCTAACAAACCATACATCAATAGAAAGCTTATTTATTGAGCTTTCATATGATGTATATATCTCAGTTTTGTAAAAATTTAACCTTATGACTGGTTTTGTGGTCCAAGGTCACATATGGGAAAAATACTCCTGGAACCAAGGCCTCTGAAAAAGTGGACAGGAGCTGTTACACTTGATTCAAAAATTTCCTCTCAGAAATCTGTGATTTTCACGGGCTAAAATGATTACCACTCAGACCAGTGATATTTAGTTTTGTTTACACTGTTTACCAAAGCTTTAACAGTTCAGTGAAACAGAATTATGTTTAATGAATATCATGCGTAATGGCGGCAGTGTAGTAATACGACTTCCATATAAGCTTTACTGCAGCCCTGTTTATCAGTAATTGCGGCTAATGGTTATTGTAGCATGTAGCGACAATAGGGCTCCATTAGCTAATTGTGCTTAATAGCAGCAGTAATGTGTGGGCAGGCGTCTGCTCTCCTAATAATTGTTTCCTATGACTATAGTTATCAACCACACGGGCCTTTTCTAGAAAATGAGCAAAAGACTTGTACCTCACACTTACCGGGTTTTTTATATACTACACTTTAGCAAGACTAGCCGCCGTTTTACAGAAATACCACAACACATTAAAATGCTTAAACGTCTTGTTTTGGTTCATTTGGGTTTATTAAGAGAGGAAAAGTGGGTTAAGGAGTGTCAGTTTTTTTATTTATGTTATTTTGAGGCTTAAGACTTTATTAAACGCTATAAAGATAAGCCAAGATGCTTAGCCTTCAGCACGCTGCCTTTACCACAAAGTACTTTCTAGTGTGCCTTAAATCTAGGAATGTCAAAAGTATTGGCACCTCAGTACCAGGTTGATATTAAAACTAGATTAAAAAAAAGTTTGTCAAGACAAGCTTTAAGTTGGCTTGAAAAAGCCTGATCAGAAAGTGTGAAAAAGTGTTTTTTTTTTTAAGTTTTTAAAGTTGTAGAAAAGTGTATGGTTTTCAGTCCAAAAAAGATATTTAAAGTAGTTTTAAAGCTTAAAGCTTGAATGTTTTGAGGCAATACAGTCTGTCAGAAGGATGGATGGATGGATAGCATGTTTCAAATTTATTTAGCATGTAACTAACATGTAGCTAGCATGATTAGCAAGTTACTAGCATGTTGCTAGCATGTTCCTAGCATGAATAACATGTTGCTAGCCTGTTTCTAACATGTTTTGAGCATGTTTCTAGCATGTTTGTAACATGATTAACGTCATTAGCGTGTTGCTAGCATGTTGTTAGCATTATTAACATGTTGCTAGCATGTTTCTAGCATGAATAACATGTTGCTAGCCTGTTTCTAACATGTTTTGAGCATGTTTCTAGCATGTTTGTAACATGATTAACGTCATTAGCGTGTTGCTAGCATGTTGTTAGCATTATTAACATGTTGCTAGCATGTTTCTAGCATGATTAGCAAGGCACTAACATGTTTCTAACACGATTAACATATTGTTAGCATGTTTCTAACATGACTAGCATGTTGTTAGCATGTTTCTAGCATGTTTCTAACCTGATTAACATGTTGTGAGCATGTTTGTAGCATGATTAGCATGTTGTGAGCATGTTGCTACCATGTTGTTAGCATTATTAACATGTTGCATGTTTATAGCTTGATTAACAAGGTACTAGCATGTTTCTAACATGATTGGCATGTTACTAACGTGTAGCTAGCATAATTAGAATGTCGCTAGCATGATGTTAGCATTACTAGCATGATTAGCAAGTTACTAGCATGATTAACATGTTAACATGTTTCTGCCCTGATTAACATGTTGTGAGCATGTTTGTAGCATGATTAACATGTCAATAGCGCATTACTAGCATGTTATTAGCATCATTAACATGTTGCCAACATTTTTCTAGCATGAATAACAAGGCATTAGCATGTTTCTAACACAATTAACATGTTGTTAGCATGTTTTAGCATGTTTTTAACATGATTAGCATGTTACTAGCATGATTAACATGTTGTTAACATGTTTCTACTCTGATTAACATGTTGTTGACATGTTTTAACATGATTAGCATGTTGTTAGTATGCTGTTAACATGTTTCGAGCCTAATTAGCATGTTGTTAGCATGTTTCTAGCATGATTAGAATGTTGTTAGCATTATGTTAGCATTAGTAGACTTTTGTTAGCATTATTAGCAAGTTACTAGCATGATTAGCAAGTTACTAGCATGATTAACATGTTAACATGTTTCTAGCCTGATTACCATGTTGTTAACATGTTTCTAACATGATTAGCCTTTTACTAGCATGTTGCTAGCATGATTAGAATGTTGCTAGAATGATGTTAGCATTACTAACATGATTAGCAAGTTACTAGCATGATTAACATGTTGTTAACATGTTTCTACCCTGATTAACATGTTGTGAGCATGTTTTTAACATGATTAGCATGTTGTTAGTATGCTGTTAACATGTTTCTAGCCCAATTAGCATGTTGTTAGCATGTTTCTAGCAT
Organism: Garra rufa; assembly: GCF_049309525.1. NCBI lineage: Eukaryota > Metazoa > Chordata > Actinopteri > Cypriniformes > Cyprinidae > Garra > Garra rufa. Next base: position 4,815,856 of record NC_133373.1, on the reverse strand, counting down.
GATTAGAATGTTGTTAGCATTATGTTAGCATTAGTAGCCTTTTGTTAGCATGATTAGCAAGTTACTAGCATTACTAGCATGATTAGCAAATTACTAGCATGATTAACATGTTAACATGTTTCTAGCCTGATTACCATGTTGTTAACATGTTTCTAACATGATTAGCCTTTTACTAGCATGTTGCTAGCATGATTAGAATGTTGCTAGAATGATGTTAGCATTACTAACATGATTAGCAAGTTACTAGCATGATTAACATGTTGTTAACATGTTTCTACCCTGATTAACATGTTGTGAGCATGTTTTTAACATGATTAGCATGTTGTTAGTATGCTGTTAACATGTTTCTAGCCCAATTAGCATGTTGTTAGCATGTTTCTAGCATGATTAGAATGTTGTTAGCATTATGTTAGCATTAGTAGCCTTTTGTTAGCATGATTAGCAAGTTACTAGCATTACTAGCATGATTAGCAAGTTACTAGCATGATTAACATGTTAACATGTTTCTAGCCTGATTACCATGTTGTTAATATGTTTCTAACATGATTAGCCTGTTACTAGCATGTTGCTAGCATGATTAGAATGTCGTTAGCATGATGTTAGCATTAGTAGCCTGTTGTTAGCATGATTAACAATTTACTAGCATGTTTTTAGCATGATTAGCATGTTGTAAAATAGTGTTGGCTCATTTGAACATTCGGCCCATGCAAGTCTATGGGATTTTCCCCAGATTTAATCGCCATTTTTAGGAAAACCGTAAGTCCGATCAGTTAGAAAAGATACAGCAACTCAAGTCAGATCAGTCTGAAGATCTGGGCTGAGTTTGGAGTTTGTAGAGTTAAAGCTCTAGGAGGAGGAGCAGTCCGAATGAGAATAACTGTTTAAATAGCATTTCTCAAGCCAACTTAATAATCTTTTTACTATCATTACGTGTTGAATTTTGGTTGACATTTTGGTGCTTTCCAATACAATCTGTTGAAAGCTTCTCCAAATGTTTGTTTTGGTGAGGTAAACGGTGATTGTCGAGTAGCGCAGTAAGATTTTTGTCTTAACAACATTACTAAGATCTCAAACTCATGTTTGTAGATGAAATATGCTTCTGCTCATGTACATTTTCAGCAACCAGCCCTTTGATTTCCTGTACAGCTACGACTGAAACCAATTTTACAGTGATCTTTTAGATCTGAAGTGGTGTTGAGAGTTATTGGCATCTTGATTTCAATGCAGAACTGCGATGCAGTTGAGTATCCAAGCCACATGTTACCAAACCCATGTTTCTTGTGGCCAAGTTCTTCTTGCAGCCAAGATCTCAGATTTTTCTGCATACTTTGTGAATTGATTAATCTGAAGGCTTCTAATGTTAGGACTGGGTGGAGAGAGGAAATGGTTCTCTGAGGACTGAGAGTTTAGTTTTTCAACTCTTCTATATTCCTTACTCTACTTTGTCAAGGAAAACCCCTGGACGCTATTAGGGGAAATAACGTCTCAGATCACTACGTCAACAGCTGTAAATTTAAAAATCTGTGCATTTTTCTCCTGTGTGTGTTCACATGGTTGCGTTTGTGTCTCAGCAGGTTACTTTACTGAACAGTGCAATTAGGTGAACATGACCCTCTTGCAGATGTCAGGTGCTCTAAAGAACACAAACACAGACCATTAGGGTCCTAGACACAGAAGAAGAACACACCACACACACTTTACACTCAGACAAGTGTGTATATATATATATATATATGCACCCATTCATTTAAGTGACAAGTGTTGACATAAATCTTTTAAACACCTCCCAATTATCTTTAAAACAAACTAAACAATCCTGTCTAATACTGATGTGAAGAATTACTAAGGCCAGTGTGAGAGAGTTTGGGTTTAGTTAGCAAAACTGTGACTTGCCTTATTGAATCTCTGCTATATGTATTTTTTAAATTAATATTTCTTAAAATATGTATTAATGTATTTTTTTTACATATACATGTATTCTTCTTCTTCTTCTTCTTCCTCTACCTCCTCCTCCTCCTCTGGCTGTGTCCCAGTTTCCCTTGGCTACCAAGTGAGGCAGAACTGTCATTGAAAAAAACAAATAGGTGCATGACAGCCCTGGCACCGTTTATCCTTTCTAGCACTGAATCATAATGAGCGAATGCATTTGAGTGTCCTTTAATGCAGGTTGTACGTTCAGATGATGTTACTATGGTACATTACCAATCAAAGATGTTGTGGAATATCTCTTACGTCACGATGCAATGACACCATCATCGAAGAATTCTTTTTTTCACGCTCTCTTTCTTTGTATTTCCCTCCATCTCTGTCTCGCATCTTTCTTTTGCCAGTAAATGAAGTAGAAAAGAGAACGCCTAAGATCTGTTTCACAAATATTTGGGCTAAGGGTTCCGCATGGTTTCGATTTCACAATGTCAAAGGATAAAAATGTGTTTTGTGGTGGAGGCTGGTGTGAATCACGTGCCTTTTGAAGGAGTTTGTTCTTGTTTCTCTAGATTTGTACTCATTGTCCAACACGGATCTGGGCTTTGATACAGAAACAAGAACAAGACAGGATGTTGCACTCATGTTAATCTCCTTAACAAAGTGTTTTGTCATTTGATAAGTTAATATATATAAAACTATCATATGATGGTCTGATCTTGTTTCAAGATTTCAAGGATTTTCTGATACTTCTTTACCATCTACTTTGCACAGATCTCCAAAATTCCTCAGCAAATCTTTTAAAGGAGAAGTTCACTTCCAGAACAAATATTTACAGATAATGTACTCACCCCCTCGTCATCCATTGTGTTTTTTTAGGTAAAAATTTCAGGATTTTTCTCCATATAGTGGACTTCTATGGTGCCCTGGGTTTAAACTTCCAAAATGCAGTTTAAGTGCAGCTTCAAATGACCCCAAATGCGTCTGTAATCGATTCCAGCTGAGGAAAATGGGTCTTTTTTAGCAAAATGATCAGTTATTTTTATTTTTATTTTTATTTTTCACTAAAAATTTATATATTTTTTTAACCTCAAACGCTCGTCTTGTCTTGCTCTTTGTTTTTTCTGGTTCAATACAGTTAGGGTATGTCCAAAAACTCCCATCTTTTTTGTCCCTCAACTTCAAAATCGTCCTACATCGCTGTTTTATCTTTTTTATTAAGGCTGTTTGATCTTCTTTGCATGTTTACTTTGCAAACACTGGGACAGTACTTCTGCAGCGATGTGGGATGATTTAGAAATTAATTTTGAAGTTGAGGGAGAAAATAAGAGTTTTTTGACCTACCCTAACGTTTTGAACCAGAGATGCACAGACAAGACGAGCATTTGACGTTAAAAATTGTATATAAATTGTATATAAATATAAATTGTAATAAAAAAATAATTGTTTTGCTATGTAAGACCCTTTTTCCTCAGCTGGGATCGTTTACAACCGCATTTGGGATTGTTTGAAGCTGCTTTTAAACTGCATTTTGGAAGTTCAAACTCGGGGGAACCATAGAAGTCCACTATATGGTGAAAAATCCTGAAATGTTTTCCTCAAAAAGCATAATTTCTTTAGGACTGAAGAAAGAAAGACATGAACATCTCAAATGACAAGGGGGTGAGTAAATTATCTGCAATTTTTTGTTCTGGAAGTGAACTTCTCCTTTAACCCACACAATAAAAAGTGTCAGCCACACCATCATTGGAAGAATTTGACGGTTGGCTTTCCAGACCCACTTCTATTTTTGACAGAATTGGGTTGTTCGTTGTTAATGGCCTTTTACTAAAGGAAATCTACAGATTCGCAATGGTTTCTCTCTAAGAGCTGTTTCTCTTTAAATGTATATCCTTTCGTTCATGCATTGATGCATCACAGGTGTGACTCAATCCGATTCCAGTCAATGTCCTCCCTACATTTCCAGGACTGATTTAAAATGATTATGTCCAATGGAGAAAGAGTGAGTCCCTCATATCCTGGCGGTCTGGCTGGGAGGTTACATGGTGCTCAGATCTGAATTAGCCCGCTGGGGTTCGACTTCCTTCGGCTCTTTGAGTTCCCCAAGAAATCAATCCAAAACTTTTCAAAGTCATGAGAAAAGAGGACATTGTAAATAGAGACAACCAAATTCTAATTTCTAATGTGAATCTAAATTGTAATCTGATCCAAGATCCTGACTGATAATGGTTACCTCATAAGATGATTCAGGTGGGCCGCTCATGTTTGAAAAGAAGGGGGCTTGAGACTCTGTGTTTCAGTGCTTTGGAATGTATTGTTTGGTTGTCATTGTACTCTCAGGCTCAGAGGGAGGATTTTGTAGTTTTCAGATATGAGATTCTGAAGCAAGGCCAGTTCAGCTCTCTCCGGAGAGAGAAGCCGTGTTTGTGTTGGGCAGAACAGCTCTGCTGTGCTCAATAGGGACGTTTTTTCATTGCAAATGAAATCCATCCTCAAGGTTATTAGATTTTGGAGGTTCCAATACACACGCGCTCTAACACAAGCACACAGTCATTCTCAGACTCACACGAACACACAAAAACACGTTGATGTATATCTCAACAGTCTGTCCTCATGTAAACCGAGCAGCTTGTCCAGTGTGCAGAGTCGAATTTGTTCGGATATCGCCTCCTGCAGACAGATGGCAAAACAGAGATAGCGTTTCAGGGTCATCTGCACTTCACCTTGGTTGGGCATAAATATTGCATTCTTAAGCATTCCTATTTACAGGTTCCCTATGTAGGGGCAGCCTGAAATGCCCTGCAAATGTTATATGTTGAATATAATATACAGCAAATAATTGTGTTTTGTCTCATCTTTTATTAATTTGAATATACTGAACGAACTACCTTTCCAAATTAAGCATGTATGTTTTTTTAAGAACTTCATAATAAATAATTACAAGGATGCATTCAATTGTTCAAAACTAACAGTAAAGGCATTTAAATTTTTTAAAGAAATGTTCAACTAATCGCTGCTTTTTAATAATATATTTTTTAATATCATTAAAAAATCTTGAAGTATCACAGTTTCTACTAAGATTAAGCAAGTTATTTGTTAAAGTAAGCAGCACAACTTTTTACAATATTAATAATAATAAATGAAGAGTTCATATGCAAACTCCTCTAAAAGTGCCTCAGTAATGTCATTAAAGTGAAATAACTGAAAATAAACTCATTTTAGAAGAAAATTTCAAATGGAACTTAGAGGCTTTTTTGCATCTGAACTCTTCAAATATTGAGCACCAAATCAGCATATTAGAATGATTTTTGAAGGATCAATTATAATGCATCTGATGTGTGACACAAAAATTCAGTAAAAAACATCAATATTGTGAAATTTTATTTAAATAATTAATAGATGGATAAGCCTGCATTTATTTCATTCAAATTACAGCAAAAACAGTAGAATTTAGAAATATTTTTGCTATTCAAAATAACTGTTTTCTATTCAAATGTTTTAAAATGTAATTTATTCCTATGATTTCAAAGCTAAATTTTCATTACTGAATCATCATTACTCCAGTCACATGATCGTTCAGAAATGGTTCTAATATTCTGATTTGCTGCTCCAAAAAAAATTGTTATTACGTTGAAAACAGCCGAGTATAATTTTTTTCAGGTTTCTTTGATGATTAGAAAGTTCAGAAGAATGGCGTTTTTCTGACATAGAAATCTTTTGTAACATTATAAATGTGTTTATCATGACTTTAAAGCATCCTTGCTACATAAAAGGATATTAATTTCTATCATTTCTTTCCCAAATGCTGATCTTTAGATTTCTATTCATCAAAGAATTCCGAAAAACTCTTAAACTCTTAAAAAAATAACAGTTTTAAATATTATTAATAAAAATAATAAAACTTATTTATTTAACAGCAAATCTGCAAATCTGCAAACTGGAGTAATGGTGCTGAAAATTTAGCTTTGATCACAGGAATAAATTACATTTTGAAATATATTCACATAGAAAACAGTTATTTTAAATAGTAAAAAACACCATATTACTGCTTTTTCTGTACTTTGGATCAAATAAATGCAGGTTTGGTGAGCTTAAGAGACTTCTTTAAAAAACATTAAAAACTGTCCACAAATTTTTTACTGATAGTGTTTACAATTTTTTTCAGAGACATCAACCTACAAATAGCATGCCTGTATTTGTTGTCTCTGCATATTAAGCTGTGATATGAGATTAATATTTAATAATGTATACACTTTAGCTTTAAACGATGTTTTTACAGATCTCATCCACAAATTTGCTCAGTAACCGAATTAGAAATTAGTTCACGGTCAGAACAAGCAATTGTTCCCTTCAGACCTGATTTTCGAAAGAATTTAACATGCGCAGAAGTGGAAAAGACTGCGGTGGAGGTCTCTGACATAATGATTGATCGTGTCATGGAAATAACTATAGCAGAACTTTGTAATTCCTGCTGGATAAATGTCACAGCTGTACTTTGATAGATGCGATGCTACATTTTTAATAGTCTTAATAGTGCTGATGAATGTCTTGTCTCTGTTCTGCAGGCCTTGGGGGACTCGGACCTGGCAGAGGTTCTGAAACAACTACTTCTGCTCATAAAGTCGAGTGAGTCTGTAACAGGTTCTGGCTCTTGCGAGCTGAGCGTGGATGATCTTCTGGTGCTGCTGGTTTATGTGTACTCCATGGCCCAGGAAGCATGTCCAGGTGGTGCTGAGGAGGAAAAGCAGGTTGAGAAAGTGGAGAAAGAGTTGATTGGCGCATTGACACTCCGACTCACCCGGGAGATCACATTAAGCCCTTTGCTGCAGGAGATCACAGGTTAGTGATGAAATACTAGTTCAACATTATCCCAGTACCCTTGAGCAGTCATTTTTCACAAGTCAGTCATTTGTAGGTTGAATGGAAGGGTGGATTAATAATGATATACTGTCACATTATTGTCACTAAGCTTCCACATTATTGAGAGATTTTTCATAAAGCTGTCTTGACCAATCTCTCTAGTGATTAGTGCTGGAACATGTAAACAACATTAAAACAACCACCAGCACAACCACTGCACAGCTGTTCTGACCTCTCCGCTTCACAACTACATACATCAGTGGAACAAAAACGGCACTGATCGCCTATAATGGGACTCTTGACAAACCAACACCATTTGCTCAACCGCTAATAGCTGGAATCACTCTATGTTTCTAAGACACACACATACAATTGGATATTACAACCTTTGGACACGTCCTGAGGTGTAACATGCAGCATTTTGTAAATCTTTTGTAATTATTATGCATGTAGCCTTTAGGAGCTCATATTATCTACATGAATAGTAAGATTTGTAGAGATGCACAAAATATTAATAATAAAGGAGAAGTTCACTTCCAGAACAAAAATTCAAAGATAAATTACTTACCTCTTTGTCATTCAAGATGTTCATGTCTTTCTTTCTTCAGCCGATAAGAAATTTTCAGGATTTCTCTCCATGTAGTGGACTTCTATGGTGCCCTCGAGTTTGAACTTCCAAAATGCGGTTTAAATGAAGCTTCAAAAGGCTCTAAACAATTCCAGCTGAGGAAGAAGTGTCGTATCTAGCAAAACGATCCTTCATTTTTTAAACAATTTTACAATTTATATACTTTTTAACCTCAAATGCTTGTCTTGTCTAGCTCTGCGTGAACTGTGCATTCCGGTTCAAGACAGTTAGGGTATATTGGAAAAACTCATTTTCTTCTCCAACTTTTGAAATCGCCCTACATCGCTGCAGAAGTACCAACCCAGTGTTTACAAAGTAAACATGCAAAGAAGAAAAAGGTACAAACTAGCAACGTTTAACTCCACTATATGAAAAAAAAAATCCTAAAATGGTTTCCTCAACAAACATACCCTGTTACAGTATAGCTTCCCACAGGGTACATTTCAACATTTTTTGATAATTATTGACCTAAAGAGTCCAGAGAATTGTACTGCACTGTTTTTGCTCAAGATTGGCCAGATTGATCAAAAAACCTAGGACTAGTTCGCAAAAGTAGTTTTTTTACATCTTCTCAATCATTTAACAAATTATTTGTTTTACAGCGTTGGTTTGGCGTTGGCAAAGTTGTCCAGAATGAGGAGTTCTGCCATATGATAAAAATATTGCAAAAAACGTGCAATGCACAGTTGTTTAAGCCCTTGAAAAATGCAATATCGCCCCCCAGTGGCTGATTTCTTTAAAATTTCTCACAGACCTTTGGGCCCATGAGTCAAACAGGCCCACCAAGTTTCATTCCGATCGGCCTCCATTAACCTTAATAGGTGCTCAAATTTCATCGGCCAATGACAGCCATGTTTTTTGAGATACACAAATGTCCTTAAAGACACTTGTGGCACTTTGGATTAAGACACAGCGATTTTCATGTTGATAGGACAAATGGTTGCGTAGGTATAGCCATTTGTATGTTTTTTTATGCTCCCTTATAGCACTACCAAGTGGCCAAGCTCTGTGAGTTTTGTCCAGCAACCTCAGATTGAGCTCTTACTTAAGTGTCCTGACTTTGGCGAAGATATCTCATTCCATTCAGGAGCTATAGGCATTTTACTAAAAGTGGCCCTGCCCCTTTTCAAACATTTTGAAGCCCCTTTTGCAACGGTGAGTCAAAAGACATTTTTTTGATAATTATTGATATTTGCTCACCAGATAATCTTTCTGCACTGGTTTGGTTCCAGTCGGGCGAAAAAACTAGGACTAGTTTGCCAAAGTATGTTTGTAAAAATTCCAAAATACCCAAACATTTCACCACTATCGAATCTGATCATGCGTTTTGTCCGGTGTGAACCAAGGATTCCAAGGACATAAGACAATTGAGCCTTCGAGTTACGAGCGACTTCATACTTTTGATCGCTGTAGCGCCCCTATCAGGCCGATTTGGGCGAGCCTTGGTGACATTGTTGGTGGTATGAGTACTACCATCCCTCCAAGTTTCAAGTCTCTACCACTTACCGTTTGGTCTGCACGACCAGTTTTATGTGGGGATCACTGATTCGTGACCATTCTAACAATTACAATAGAGTTTCAGCGATACGCACTTGAACCCCTAAATAAAAATAATCGTTAATTGTAATCAAGGTAAAACAATTCAATTAATCAAGATTTTGATTTTAGGTCATATCGCCCAGTATTTCGCCCAGCCTTTTCAGTATTGAATGAAACAGAGAAGTTTATTAGTGATCAGAATTTTTCTTTGCAATCCGTAATATGTGATTGATTTTTTTTTTCTCAGAAAGTGTTTTTGACATGGTGTGTCCCTTAGAATTTGGCTAAAATAATTGGAACATTGGAGATTACGGTTATGATGCCTTAAAATTCTCCCTTTATAGGCAGCTCGCTGGGTTTTGGAACACAGCATGTCTCAGGTTGTCCTTCATTTGCTGTATTGTAAGTTACTTTGGAAGCAGAGTTAGAAAGAGGATGAAAAGTGAACTGGGTCAGAGAGGAGTCAAGATGTGAAATGGATGGAGCCAGTAAAGTGAACGAGTTAAGATGAATGGAGGGAATAACCTCTGCCTTCTGTCTCCTTTTGTCCTCAAGAATACTCACTCACCACCCTCACACTCCATCAGTCACACACACAAGCTAACACACTGCTGTTTTTTTAGCATGAAATCCACTTCCAAAGTAAAAGATTCAAATCTTTGATTTACTTTTTCCTCAAGCGTTCTCCTTTCCCTTTTTTTCCCTCTTTTTTCATGCTCTCTCTCTCTCGGTTTGGTGACAGCTGATGGAAGCCATCTGAATCTGTGGCCCATATGAAAGCCTGTAAACCTGATTCGGCCTGATTTGTGACTGCAGGAATGAACTCTGTACACTCGCTGCACTTTAAACCAGCTCATTCCCTAGGCTTTAGTTTCTTAGTCATTTTTGCTTGCCGCCTACATAATGTTGTGTATTTAAGGTTACATGGAGGCTTCTTAAAAGAGTGTGTGCAGTGCATCTTTTGAAACATGACTACAAGTTCAATTTTTCCAACCTTGAGGGCTCTGCTCTGTTTTTGTGTAAGTGTGTGTATATAAGCTTGCTTTACTCCTGCGATGATTTGATGTTGTACTGAAGTGAAATTCAAAGTGCCTATTAGGCTGGTGGACACACCCTGAGAGAGTCGCCATCAGCACGGCCTTCGAAAGCGTGTAATAGATGCTTTGCCGCAGTGGTCAGACTGGCGTGTGGTCCTCCATCTTAACTGTGTCGTTTAAAATCTGTGTGTGTGTGTGTGTGTGTGTCAGTGTGGTTGGAGTCAGGGTTTTTAAGTTTTTACGAATGTTTCCATACCTGTGGGGTTTCTGAAAGGAACAGACTGGCATGTTACAGCATTGCGATTGTTGGAAAATATGTTGTAATTTGAGTATACATGAGTATATGCTTTCTTGAGTTGAAAGTTCCATTAGGAAATATATAGTATTTTTTTTTTTCAAAAGATTGTGTGTGTGTGTGTGTGTGTGTGTGTGTGTGTGTGTGTGTGTGTGTGTGTGTGTGTGTGTGTGTGTATAATTATAATAATAAATATAAATATATATAAATATAAAAAAATATAAAAAATAATACTATATATATGTATATATAATTTTTCTAATTAATTATTATGTTTCTTTAAATTAATTATATATACAGTCAAACCAAAAATCCCTCATACAGTGGGCTACCAGTAAAATATGTGACGAAAAAAATTATTCAGACACTTTGACATGACCATGTTTTGTTACACACCTTTCTATCAAAGTTATCTGACATTATCGAGATGAATTTGTTGTGACAGTTGTGAACTCTTGAGTTCTTGTCATATTTTATTACCATTTTCTAAACTATAGCGAATAAACTGTGATAATGTGAAAAATTTTGAAGGTGTCTGAATAAATTTTGGGTTGACTGTAATTCATTTGTTATTATTTTTGAGTTATATATCTATATCTATATATATAGCATAATCACTTTGCAATAATAATTTATCATCAGATCTTAAATACTGATGAAATAACAAATTTCGATGCTATATGAGTCTGTGATGCCTTAATTTATTTAAATTAAACTTTAAAAAATTAAACTGTTTTAAATCTTAATTTTAAGTGTTTTATTTTTCATTTATTTAGACAAAATTGCACATATTGTATTATATTATATTATATTATATTATATTATGCATTAACATTGTATATGCATTAATCTTTTCTTATCTTGCATTAATGAAGAATGTGTTGGGTCTATTGCAATATGCATTCATTTATGCATTAAATTAATATTAAATATAATATTAAAACTTAGTATTAACTTTCTTCTCAATAATAATTAAATTATTATTATTATTATTATTTAGCGATAATATTTTTGCAAGACATATTTTTAATCTTAAATATTGATACATTTTTCATGCTATATATTATGAGTCTGTGATGCCTAAGTTCACTTGTAGCATTTAAACTTTTTTTTAAATCTTAATTGTAAGTGTTGTATTTTTAGACCAAATTATATTATATTATATTAACATTGCATATGCATTAACTTTTTCTTTAATTTCTTATCTTGCATTAATGAAGAATACTTTACAGCCTCACCTCTTATTTTCACCACAATATTTTATGCATTAAAATTAATATTACATATAATATTAAAATGAGTATTAACTTTCTTCTCCTTAATAATAATAATAATAATAATAATTTAATAACACATAATTTTAATCTTAAATATTGATTAAGTGGTCATTTTTCATGCTATATATTATGAATATGTGATGCCTATAATTCACTTGTAGCATTTAAAACTTTCTGAAATCTTTATTATATTATATTATATTATATTATATTATATTATATTATATTATATTATATTATATTATATTATATTATGCATTAACATTCTATATGCATTAACTTTTTCTCTCATCCTTCCTCTTTCTTTTCTTATATTGCATTAATTAAGAATGCTTTGGTTCTACTGTAATATTTTATGCATTAAAAATTAAGGTTAAAATGTAATATTAAAAAGAATATTAACTTTCTTCTTCTTGCTCTTTCGCTCTTGTCGTTCTGTTCTTCTCGTGCATTAATGAAGAATGCTTTGGCTCTTGCTAACTTCCTGCTCTGCTCTGCTGAGGGGCCCCTCGTTCCCTCTCTCTGTCTTTTAAAGCGTATGACTCTTTCATATAAACACTAACCTGCCAATTACAGTGCCAATGCACACCAGGTGTGTCCAGGAAAATGTATGACCACTCATTGACAGTTATTTGTAGGCTTTAAAGGAGTTTCTGAGCGTATGAATGTTTTACTCGTGTGCCTGGACGCACATGTGATGAAACTTCGGCCATATGTTTTCATCATCAGTGTAACAATCAAATTATTTAACAATGAAGGAACGTGCAGCTGTGGCTGGTGTTCTTATACCAGTGCTGTGCATGTGCTCAGTGAAATATATATTGATTGTGACATTCGGCTCAGTTAAATTGGTCAGAATGGAAAGCAGGCTCAACTTGAAACCTGGTTGCTATGGAAACCAGCAGCTTATGCACACACTTACATGAACTCAGCCCTGGTCAGCATGGGAACCGCGCTGCCTGAACTCTCATTTTAAATCCGCCGAAAAAGAAACACTGTCATAATGAAACTCACTCACTTGCACATAAACGAACAGAGAGCTTGAATAACAGGACGTACACCCCAACACAAATACACAGCAGAAAATCCTGGCTGAGCAAACATACACATGCAGAGGGTGAGAAGTAGAAGTTAAAAATGCACTCAAAGATGCGTTGGCCTCCTCAGGGGAGCTGGATTACAGAGCGTCACCGGACGGCACAATTACAGACGGCTGATGGTGTAAGTGCTGCTGTAACCTTCACAGCTGTCTGTCATTATGTGTGCTGTCCTGTTTACCAACATCAGCTGCCCAGTCTGTCTGTGTCTGTCATCTGCCTGTCTATCATTCTGTCATTCTTTCTGACACTCTTTTTGTTTATTTTACTGTATATCTATCTGTCTGTCTGTCTATCTATCTATTTATCTGTCTCTTTATCTCTCTGTTTGTCTGTATATTGTTCTATGATTTTATCATCAAGTGTTTATTTCTTTTAATTTTGGTGAACTGACAACTACTGAAAACCCCAATTCAGTATCTCAGAAAATTAGAATATTACTTAAGACCAATACAAAGAAAGGATTTTTAGAAATCTTGGCCAACTGAAAAGTATGAACAAGAAAAGTATGCGCATGTACAGCACTCAATACTTGGTTGCGGCTCCTTTTGCCTGAATTACTGCAGCAATGCGGCGTGGCATGGAGTCGATCAGTCTGTGGCACTGCTCAGGTGTTATGAGAGCCCAGGTTGCTCTGATAGTGGCCTTCAGCTCTTCTGCATTGTTGGGTCTGGCATATCGCATCTTCCTCTTCACAATACCCCATACATTTTCTATGGGGTTAAGGTCAGGCGAGTTTGCTGGCCGGTTAAGAACAGGGATACCATGGTCCTTAAACCAGGTACTGGTAGCTTTGGCTCTCTGTGCAGGTGCCAAGTCCTGTTGGAAAATGAAATCTGCATCTCCATTAAGTTGGTCAGCAGCAGGAAGCGTGAAGTGCTCTAAAACGTCCTGTTATACAGCTGCGTTGACCAACACCAGCAGATGACATGGCCCCCAAACCATCACTGACTGTGGAAACTTTACACTGGACCTCAAGCAACGTGGATTCTGTGCCTCTCCTCTCTTCCTCCAGACTCTGGGACCCTGATTTTCAAAGGAAATGCAAAATTTACTTTCATCAGAGAACATAACTTTGGACCACTCAGCAGCAGTCCAGTCCTTTTTGTCTTTAGCCCAGGTGAGACGCTTCTGACGCTGTCTGTTGTTCAAGAGTGGCTTGACACAATGCGACAGCTGAAACCCATGTCTTGCAAACTTCTGTGCATTGTGTTTCTTGAAGCACTGACTTCAGCTGCAGTCCACTCTTTGTGAATCTTCTTTTTGAATTGGTTTTGTTTCACAATTCTCTCCAGGGTGAGGGTTATCCCTATTGATTGTACACTTTTTTTCTACCACATCTTTTCCTTCCCTTCGCCTCTCTATTAATGTGCTTGGATACAGAGCTCTGTGAACAGCCAGCCTCTTTTGCAATGACCTTTTGTGTCTTGCCCTCCTTGTGCAAGGTGTCAATGATTCTTCCCCATGTCTTCCCCATGATTGTGTAGCCTACAGAACTAGACTGAGAGACCATTTAAAGGCCTTTGCAGGTGTTTTGAGTTAATTAGCTGATTAGAGTGTGGCACCAGGTGTCTTCAATACTGAACCTTTTCACAATATTCTAATTTTCTGAGATACTGAATTGGGGTTTTCATTAGTTGTCAGTTATAATCATCAAAATTAAAAGAAATAAACACTTGAAATATATCAGTCTGTGTGAAATGAACAAGTTTCGCTTCTTGAACGGAATTAGTGAAATAAATCAACTTGTTGAAGATATTCTAATTATATGACCAGCACCTGTATATCTATCTATCTGTCTGTCATATCTGTCTGTCAGATCCATCCATCCATCTCTCTGTATATCTGTTTGTCTATCGTTCTATGAGTTTATCATTTTTGTCTGTCTGTCTGTCTATTGTTTATTTCTTATTGTCTTTATCATTCTATTGTTTCGTTCATTGTTTCATTTTATCATTCTGATTCTTTTTGATTCTTTTTTTTTAAATTAATACTTTTTAGAACCAAACCTGATTAACTAAAATGGCTGTCTGCTTATTCGTCTATCCGTCTGTATAATTACACATTCTGCTTAAGATGGCAGTCTCTACTTTGTTTCTTCTGTGAGTTTGATCTACGGCAGTGCAGGGGTGTTTGCTGCGGCATGTTATTATGATGTTATTGGAGTTCAGCGCTGTCATCACTGAAGCCTTGTGGCTTCACAGAACAGCGGGTGGAGAGTCAAGAGGTGAGGCTGTAAAGTTCCTCCAAACAGACAGAGGTTGAGGAGCAGATCAGAACTAAGAGAGGGATGAATTCACTAGAGGGTGAATAGAAAACGAGACAGAGTGTTCTCACTCCTGTAGAATGTGAATGAGAATGTGTCTGACTCTAAATCTGGCTCTAATTGTTGTCAGTAACCTGTGTATGTGTGTGTGGGGGGGGGGGGTTGTATGTTTGTGTGTGTATCTAGGAAAATGTTTCCATTTCTGTCTTACATCATAGGAAATCGGTTCCTTAGTGGAGTTATCCACAGCCAACTCCACATGTGGTACCTGAACTATCACTGCTATGAAACAAGAAATATTACTGGATAAAGAGGCTCCCTGCTGGGCTGAAAAGGCAAATGTAATTGGATGGCCTCAGATGGTTTTGTGTGAAACAGAGAATGTTATTGGCGGAGGTGTTGACTGTCTGAAAACAGTACGATGGTCTGCTACTGTGTCTGTTTATAGAACTGGACGAGCACCATCAATAAATAAAACTGCGAAGACTGTTTATAGAGTGGTATTGTCTGAATTAGGAGCTGATGGATAGCACATGAATCACAGACCTGATTTTTAAATGGCTCGGTGCTTTGAACGCTGAAGAGTAATAGAAATAGAAAAGCATCTGTTCTTTGTTATGGTTTATGATTTATGATATTGAATGATATTAATGTCTGCTGGCCACGTCAATGTTTAAAGTCAGCATAAAGAAGTAGTTGCTGCCTATGTAGTTATTTCCAAGTGATACAGGATGTTTTATTTTATATCACTGATTATATCCATTCAGAACACTTTGGATTATGAAAAGGTGTCTCTAACAGGTGGTTGAAGGAGAAAATAATAAGACTTATACAGCAAGAAAATGAAATTTGATTCAGAGATGGAGCAAGTTGTTACAGTTTGATGAAAGATTATGAAGATGAAGATGACATTTTATTATGAAAGAGATTTTATTAAGAAAGTGATTAAAAATAGTCAGTTTTGATTATCCGTTTATTTCTCATTCTTACCTTCCTTTTTTTTCACTGTCACTCACAAATTTATTTGATTCAAAGTACAGCAAAAACAGTACAATTTTTAAATATTTTTTACTATTTAAAAAAATTGTTTTCTATTTGAATATATTTTAAAACCTAATTTATTTCTGTGATTTCAAAGCTGTTTTTTTAGCATCATTACTCCAGTGACATGATTCCTCAGAAATCATTCTAATATTCTGATTTTTTTTTTCAGTTTTTTTTTTTTTTCAACTGTTTTAAATATTAATAATTAGAAAAATGTGTCTTGAACAGCATATTAGAATGATTTCTGAAGGATCATATGGCACTGGAGTAATGATAAAAGCTTTGATCACAGAAATAAATAACATTTTAAATACATACAAATAGAAAACAGTTATTTTAAATAGTAAAAATGTTACTGTTTTGCTGTACTTTGGATCAAAAAAAAAAAGCCGGCTTGGTGAGCAGAAGAGACTTCTTTAAAACTTCTTCTTTAAAAACATTAAAACTTCTGACTGGTGTATTATTTACACAAAATGACACATAATTTTAATATCAGCTTTTTTATTGGTTATTTTATTTTATATGACCATAACATTAAAGTAATTACTGACCTATCAGTATCTGCCAGAATTTTAGTCAGCAATATTACTGAATCTCTGTCCATCCGTTTCCAATAATATCATTCTTTCATTATTCATTATGAATAATCTTGTAGATATATGCCAGCTTTGTCTGTATTGTGAGGAGGCGGAGAAGCAAAGTAGTGTATCTGTCAGCAGAATTATTAATACACTTATAAATACACACATGCATAATTTATAATTACCCACAGACACGTTTTGGAAAGCAGAAGCAAACACATATGCACACTTAACTGTTTACACACATACATGTAGAAGTGTTATGCATGACCTGAATGTGTCCCAGCACATAAACACATGCACATAATCTCTCTTTCACAGTGATTTAATTCCACATATATACGGGAAAGAAATCAAATCCCTTTTTATCCTCTCGGCCAGGAGCTTTTCATCCTTCACAAATACACATGTTAAAACCAAATACACACACTAGTACAATTGCATCTGCACTAACACATTCACATAGTACATGATGAGGAGAAAAAAAACAATACTTGAGATGAATTATGTCTATAGTCATTGTGAGAACCGTAGGCAGCAGGGATCGTGTTGGGAGGTCTTTCTGAAGATGAGGGATATGAGGGTGCCTTCAACTGAGTGTGGCCTCATACAGAGTTGTGTTGGTTTGTTTTGTTGAGCTATCAGATATCATATCATCTAATGACCTGTTTCTTCTGTGTTCGTGTTCATTTTGTATGCAAACATCATGACTACATTGTATGATCCCTCATTTTTTGGTAAAATAATTAACAGTGTGTATAAACTTTTAAACTAATAGAAGGAGAAGTTCACTTCCAGAACAAAAATGTACAGATAATTTACTTAGCCCCTTGTCATCCAAGATGACCATGTCTTTCTTTCTTTAGTCGTAAAGAAATTGTGTTTTTTGAGGAAAACATGTACAGGGGTTGGACAATGAAACTGAAACACCTGGTTTTAGACCACAGTTAGTATGGTGTTGGGCCTCCTTTTGTGGCCAATAGAGCATTTCGTCTTTGGAATTGTCATATACAAGTCCTGCACAGTTGCCAAAGGCATTTTGAGCCATTCTCCTCTTGCAGATCAGGGGTCAGGTCACTACATGATACTGGTGTAGGAAAATGTTATCTGACTCGCTCCTCCAAAACACCCCAAAGTGGCACAATAATATTCAGATCTGGTGACTATGCATGCCATGGGAGATGTCCAACTTCACTTTTCTTGTTCATCAGACCACTCTGTGGGGTTGGACAATGAAACTGAAACACTGGCCAATATAATGTTGGAGGTTTCATGGCTATATTTTTGCAGCCTGGTGGCCAATCTTCACTGATTGCACATTCCACCAGTAAGAACAGGTGTGAACGTTGTCTATGTGCACCCAATGGTTCAGACATTGTACTCTGAAGGTGGTGCCATGTATCAGGATGATAATGCACCAGTACACACAGCAAGACAGGTGACAGAGTGGTCTGATGAACAAGAAAAGTGAAGTTGGACATCTCCCATGGCATGCATAGTCACCAGATCTGAATATTATTGTGCCACTTTGGGGTGTTTTGGAGGAGCGAGTCAGATAACATTTTCCTACACCAGTATCATGTAGTGACCTGACCCCTGATCTGCAAGAGGAGAATGGCTCAAAATGCCTTTGGCAACTGTGCAGGACTTGTATATGACAATTCCAAAGACGAAATGCTCTATTGGCCACAAAAGGAGGCCCAACACCATACTAACTGTGGTCTAAAACCAGCTGTTTCAGTTTCATTGTCCAACCCCTGTATGTTCTCTATATAGTGGGCCTCTATGTTGCCCGTGAGTTTGAACTTCCAAAATGCAGCTTCAAAGGGCTCTAAATGATCCCAACCAAAAAAGAAGGGTCTTATCTAGTGAAACAATTGGTTATTTTCAAAAACAAACTGACATTTTATATTCTTTATAGCCTCAAATGCTCATCTTGTCTATCTTTGCGTCAACTCTGTGTATTCCGGTTCAAGACAGTTAGGGTATGTCGAAAAAATCCTCTCTTCTCCAACTTCTTCTTCTTCCAAAATCTTCATACATCGCTGTTTTACCTTTATCGGTAAAAGCCATTCACTTTGTAAACACTGGTCGGTACTTTTGCAGTGTTGTAGGATGATTTTGAAGTTGGAGGAGAAAATGAGATGGGAGTTTTTCGACATACCCTAACTGTCTTGAGCCGGAATACGCAGAGTTGACACACAAGATGAGCAATTGAGATTAAAAATAAATAACTTTGCCTCTTTTTTTTTTTTTTTAAGTTGCATTTAAACTGCATTTTGGAAGTTCAAACTCGGGGGCACCATAGAAGTCCACTATACAGGTGCTGGTCATATAATTAGAAAATCTTCAAAAAGTTGATTTATTTCACTAATTCCATTTAAGAAGTGAAACTTGTATAATGAATACATTCATTCCACACAGACTGATATATTTCATTTATTTCTTTTAATTTTGATGATTATAACTGACAACTAATGAAAACCCCAAGATATAGGTGACTTTGTTTCTTCAGTAGAACACAAACAAAGATTTTTAACTCAAACCATTGCATCTGTCAGTCATATAATGGCAGTCAATAGGATCCACGGATTTGAGAGTCAAAAAAACATACAGAGACAAAACCAAATTAAACCCTGCGGCTCGTGACAATACATTGGGGTCTTAACACATGAAATTATTGGTCTGTGCAGTGTCTGATCCCCTAAACATGATGCAGATCTGACACACAAGTTCATTGTAATCAGTTTTGTGTGAATGCCATTGACATCAGTCAAAGAAACTACACTAACATCAAAGTATTTAAAGGATTAGTTCACTCCTGAATAAAAAAAAAAATCCTGAATAATTTACTCACAACCATGTCATCCAAGATGTTCATGTCTTTCTTTCTTCAGTCGAAAAGAAGTTAAGATTTTGTGAGAAAAACATCAAAGGGGATCAACGGGTTGAAGGTCCAAATTGCAGTTCCAATACATGACAGTAGTGCTTTGTACAAACTGGTTTCTACAGAGGAAATTAACAGTCATGCTTTAAATCGAGGGAAATTAAAACTCTCTTCTTTAATTAAAGGAAATGAAACACTCCTGAGGACAGGAAGCACAACTAGACAAGCTTACCGATTGGAGGATTTCACCACTCGTATCATCCAATCACGATTTGCCTGCAGGATATTTCAGTAACGCTTTAACTCTGTGTGTGTTTGTGTATACTGTATGTTCATGAAGGAAGTAAAAGTCTAATAAATGCAGTTAGCACTTATTTGTGACAGGAAACCCTGCAGCTCATAAAGAGGCTTTAAACAGTAATCATAGCCGCAGGGGTCACTCGTACTCGACAGACAAACACGAGCGAGGGGACAGTCGCTGCCGTCCTACATGCAGCCAAACACACGTCCACATTCTTTCTGGTCATATAGCTCCTTTGGGAATGGTTAAGATTACTCACTCAGTCCAACACACTCTCTCTCACTCCGTTCGTCCTCTCTTGGGGTCTGTCCTGTTTGCCCTTAACGCACGCTTGTGCATGTCTGTCTCTGTCTGGGTCACTGGATGCAACTCTTTTCCCTCCTGTTCTCTCTCCATCTCTCTGCATCTCAACAATTTTGCTTTCAGTCTCCAAAATATCACATCTTGAGTTTGTGAATTTTGTTTGTTTGTTTGCACTTTGCTTTGCTATTTTTGATTTTGCTTTGGCCTTTGTTTTATTTATTTTATTTTTGTATTTATTTTTTGCTTTCTTTTGGTTTTGCTTTTTTATCTGCTTTGCTTTGCTTTTTTATTTTGTTTTTGGCCTTTGTTTTTTATTTAGCTTATTTTTGTTTTGTTGCTTTGCTTTGCACTTTGCTTTGCTATTTTTGATTTAGTTTTGCCCTTTATTTAGTTTTGTTTTATTTATTTATTTATTTATTTATTGTGTGTTGTTTTGCTTTTTTGTTTATATTTTTTGCTCTTTGCTTTGCTTTGCACTTTGCTGTTTTGGATTTTTTGTTTTGCCCTGTTTTTTATTTCGTTTTATGTTTAGTATATCTATGTTTTGTGTTGTTTTGCTTTCTTTTCTTTTGTATTTAGTTTTTTGCTCTTTGCTCTGCTTTACACCTTGCTTTGCTATTTTTTATTTTGTTTTGCACTTTATTTAGTTTTGTTATATTTTGTTAATTTTTTTGTTGTTGCCGTTAGTTTTATTTATTTTATTTTCATATTTATTTTTGCTTTCTTTTGTGTGTGTGTTTTTTTTTTTTATCTGCTTTGCTTTGCTAATTTTTATTTTGTTTTGACCTTTGTTTTTTTGTTGTTGTTGTTTTCTTTCTTTTGATTTTTTTTTTTAAATCTTTGCTCTGCTTTGCAATTTTTGATTTTGTTTTGGCCTTTTTTTATTTTATTTTATTTTTGTTTTGTTGTTTTGCTTTCTTTTGATCTGCTTTGCACTTTGCTTTGCTTTTTTATTTAGTTTTGCCCTGTTTTATTTACTTTTGTTTCATTTTGGTATTGATTTATGTTGCTTTGCTTTCTTTTGGTTTGTGTTTTTTGCTCTTTTCTCTGCTTTGCACGTTGCTTTGCTATTTTTAATTTTGTTTTGCACTGTAAACAAAATCTGTAGAAATTACAGTATTACTGGCAGCTGGTTGCCAGTAACTTACTGTAGATTTTAATTTATGCTATTTACTGGCAACAGTTTGTTCAAAGTTAATTGAACATTAAACATTAACAAGTCTTTATCTTTACTGAATAAAACTAAAATAACAGCCTCATGCAAAGCATTCTGGGAACCAAAATCTGAAGGAAAAAAACAGAAAAAGGTTGATGAAGGTTTCTGGTTCCCAGAATGCTTTGCAGTAGGTTGTTATTTTATAGTTTTATTCTGTAAAGACAAAGACTTGTTAATGTTTAATGTTCATTTAACTTTGAACAAACTGTTGCCAGTAAATAACATAAATTAAAAATCTACAGTAAGTTACTGGCAACCAGCTGCAGAACTACAGCAAATTTTTTACAGTGTGTCCTTTGTGTTTAGTTTTTTTTTTTTTTGCTTTCTTTTTTGCTTTGCACTCTGCTATTTTGTGCTATTTTTGTCTTGTTTTGCCCTTTGTTTTTAGTTTTATAATTTTTTTGTTTTTGTTTTGTTGTTTTGCTTTTTATTTTTTTTATTTTGTTTTTTTTGCTATTTGCTCTGTTTTGCTATTTTCTTTTGTTTTGCCCTGTTTTATTTAGTTTTGTTTAATTTTGTTCAGTTTTTCATTTGTGTTGTTTTGCTTTCTTTTGTTTTGTTTTGTGTTTTGTTTTTTTTTTATCTTTCCTCGGCTTTGCACTTTGCTATTTTTTTATTTTGTTTTGCCCTTTTAATTTTTATATTATTTTTGTCTTAGTTTTGTTGTTTTGCATTTTCTGCTCTGCTCTGCTTTGCACTTTGCTATTTTTGATTTTGTATTACCATTTTATTTAGTTTGTATAATAATTTGTATTTGATTAAATTTAGTTTAATTTAGTTTAGTTAGTTTTTGTTTTATGTTGTTTTTGTTTAGTAATTCAATTGTAAAAAAGGAAAGGTTCTTCATGACATATGTATTTGTTGAGCTTTTTTTCACCTACTAAAGTCACTGAAAAATATCAGCCTCTTAAAGACACTGTTTACGTTGTTTCTTTTGTCTCTCTGTTTGCGGGATTGAATTCATTATCTGTGGCAGGCATTGGTAATACTTTTGTAATGAGTGGAATTAGCAGTGAAAATGGTGAGCTTTCTTAATCATCTTTGGTTTTGCTGAAACCAGTGCTGGTTTTTAGCGCTCTTTTGTTCTGGTCGTTCAGATGTGTGTGTTCGAGTCTTATGCAGCGCTGAGCTCCAGATGGAAGGCCTCCCATTGCTCGACGTTGGCCGGGTCATTTCCTGTTTGGAGGTCTGGTGTTAATCAAGGCCTGAGCCAGGGGGAACGGCCCCTATATTCAGCTCTTCACTCCACCTCACTAACACTGTCTTTCCTTTCTCAAGTCTTTTTGCTATCTCCTTCTTTCTCTCCCTGTCCTCTTTGTTTCTCTGCAGGGGCTGATACCCCTTGCTTTTTCTACTTTCCCCCAGGTTCTTTTCTACCATCAGCTCTTTCATCTTTTCTCTTGATCCTTTTTGTCTTTGTTAGAGTTCTGTGATTGTGTATTGACGGTTAATGATTAGTTGGTCACTGGTTGATTAGTATTTAGTTGTTAATTGCCATCTCTAATAGTTCACTAATAGTGGTGTTGTTGTCCTTATTGAACCTATACTTCACTACACATTTCACGTAGTGCAGCAGAGATATATTGATGGTACCCTAGGGAATCGACACAATTCCTGCAGTCTTTGAGCACTAGATACAGACTTCTTTTTTGTTTTGCTTTTTAACCCTCTGATGCTCTTTAGATGTCCTGTTTAATTGTTTAGGATGTGGCGTTACATCCAAACCATCTTCTGTTGTAATGGACAAGGGATGCGGCAGTATTAAAGATCTGGCTAATATCGTTAATCTAATAATAATAATAGTTTTCATTTTGAGGCTGACATTAAAGGTCTATACTATATTGACTAATAAATAAATAAATAAATAAAACACTTAAAGTTAAAAATTTATTTAGGTGCCATAACATTATTATGTATAGTATGTCAAATTAAATTGCTTAATATTACATTTAACTGTTCTTTATACTAACTTTATGGTATACTGTAGATAATCTGTTTTTAGAGCTGTAATCAGTAACTGATTATATATTTTTATTCAATAATATTTTGTGATTATTATTTAGAATTTTGAGGAGTTTTTATGATACTATGCAATATTTATACAATTTCAATGAACATTTTTTTCCACTAAATGTAATTTTTTTTTGTATTTAATTATTATTTTTCAATAAATGCAACATTTCACATTAAAATAGAGTGAAAGCATATTAAATCCATTTTTTTTAAGTGAGATTTGTGTTATCTGGTGGCATTAAAAAAAATTAAAACTTAATAATGTATTCATTTTATTTTACATTTGCTCAAAATTTGCTCTGATGCAGTCTTACCAGTTCATTTCTCTCTCTCTGAGTGTGTTTGTGCATCTGTCAGTTTTGCACTCTTGATATTTTAGAGTGTCACTCCTTGATTGCTTAACACTTTTTTTTCAGCACAGTGGCTGATTTGTAGCTTGTACCACCAAAAGTTTTTTTTTTTTTACCCTTTAACATTTTAACAGGGACAGTGCATGGCCCTCAGCCTTACCAGAATTAGCTACAAGCTAAATTTCATCTCTCTCAACATACCCGAATCATGTCAGTGATTTTTTTTGTGTGTGTGTGTGCTCACATAGCTAATCTAACAGAAGTCACCAAGTGTCATCTCATTCCAATGAAGCTAAGCTTTTTAAAATGTCAAAACACAATTTTTCTGTCAAAAATGACCGAAGAGGCCCAGAGGGTTAATTCATATAATGGTTTTAATAAAAACAAATGCAATATACAGTATTTTCTTACTCTTTGTATTTTTATGTCAGTATGACGCGAGAGTATCCTCTTTAAATCAATGTGGTAATCAAGTTAGGTCAAAAGTAGTCTAAAAGTAATCCAAAAGTAGTCTGATTACATTGCCTAAAATATATAATACCTTGGGTTACGTTTCTAACTACAATTTTTGTCATGAAATTTGGAATCAGTAACGTATTACGTTATTTGTAAGTAATCTACCCAGCTCTATTTATTATTTAAAAACTGTGTTAACTTCTCATGGGTAATGGATATGGATGTAGAAACATGTCCCTCTCATTTATAATGATTGATACACCCTTGATTTCTGTGGCCATTTAATGGTGTTTCATATCTGTGTTGGAGCCCTGCTCTGTCTCATTCTGCTGAACACATACTTGATGTGCATTTTTCCTGTTCTCTATCTCTCTATCTTTCCCTAGCTTCCACTCTTCCTGTCTTTTTCTTTTCTTTTCACAATATCTTTCATTCTTATCTTGAGCAAAATGTGGTCCACTGCCTTGCCTTCTTCATGCTCCTGACACACACACACACACACACACACACACACACTCTCTCTCTCTCTCTCTCTCTCTCTCTCTCTCACACACACCAGGTCATCTTCACCCTTTGATGCACAGAGCTGTTTTCCATCAAGGCCCATGTGTGTGAGTTCACCACTTCAGCTCTGATAGTAGGTCCATCTCCATGTACATATAGACTTCACTTTCTTCTGGTGTCTTTTAAAGTATAGCTGCTGGACATTTGTGTCAGGCTTGCACTTCCAATTGTGCAGGTCCATAACTAGGTGAATCTATCACTAATAAAAAAGTATCACCTTCTGTACTCATATTGTATTGCTTTTACAGTGGCAATATTACAGCCAGATTGGTTTTTGGTGTTTTCTAATGCAAGAACCAGAATATCACTGAGACATACTGCCCAGAACACATTAGCAGCCACTAGTTTACTGACAGAGAATCTGGATTATGCAATCAGATTGCAAAAATTAAGTACTTGTAATTAGAGTAAGTTACATTTTAAAATACTCGTAATCAGACTACAGTTACTTTTTTATTGATTACATATTTACACAATAGCAAACTATTCATAATTTATTGAATCTCTCTTAATTCCTCTTTTTTTATCTTTTACAAATTTCCTCTCTAAAATAGCCTATGGCTTATATACACTCACAAAGTCCAGTTTTGTGGACGTTCACACATAGACTAGTCATTAGTCAGGTTTTGACACAGCATTTAATCAATAGATTTACAAAACTTATTAAGTACTGATGAACACATTCATTTTTATTTGAATCATCACTTATTTAACCGTGTATTATTGAAAGGCTTTTGTCTTTCAAACTCATTGAAATGCACAAATTCTTATTTCTTTGCAGACATTCTCAAACTTTTTGTCATCTGAACCTCTTTCACCTAATATATTCACTTTCAAGGAAAGGTCAATCAGCAATTCTGTAAAAGACAGTATCTCCCTTTGCATTGTACTTTGAGAATTAATACATTTGCAGATGTTGTTTATGCCCAAACAGCAACATTGCACACTAACTAAAGGTAAAAAGTGAAATCATTATCAATGACCCCTTTAAGTACCCCTGAGATTTAAAAAAATACATATTTTAATTATTAAGTATCACATTTGCATGTTCACGGTTCTCTAACATGGGCTAGTGTTCATATGGCATGCAAGTAAACATAAAGTATTTATGTTTTAGTAAGTTAATTCTTTTGATTGTTATTTTAAAATTATTTATTTTTCTTATTTATTAAACTCACAAATTCCTCTACGAACCCCAGTTTGGAAAAACCGTGATGTAATATAACGTTAAATGCACTTCATGTTGTTAATTACGATGAAAGGAATATATTTTCTCACTCTTTGTATCATTATGGTCCTTTTTAACCCTCTGGGGTCTGAGGGTGTTTTGAGGCTAGACAATGTGTTGGTTTCATACGGATTACTTTATCAAAGAACATTTGTTTTCGGTAAGAGTTGCTTCATCTAAAAGTAGAAATATCAAGCTTTCGATAAGTATAACTATAATGTGTGTGTGTCACGTAATCGCAGAATTGCAGGTCATTTAAAAGACGCATTTCAAAAAGATATGTGGAGACTGAGACTGCTGAATGTGAACCCTGTATATTTTCTTTGTTTTGCAAAAGCATAAAGTTTTGCTGATATTGTGAGTGTACACAAACAAAAGTAGACCCTTTACAGATTTAAGTGATGTATTACTCTCATATGTACGATCAGAAATGACAGAGTATTTTAGGTTATTTTTGCTCCTTTCTTTAAAACATGCAATTGGCATCACTGGCATCGCCTTCAACCCCAGGAGGTTAAATCAATCAAATCAATAGGTCAAAAGTAATCTAAAAGTAATCTGATTATATTACCTAAACTGTGTAATGTAATGGATTACATTACTGACTACAATTATTGTCACATAATTTAACGGATTTCAATTTTTAAGTAATCTACCCAGCTCTGTTTACTGATACTTTTAAGGTTCTCTATCCCACCACATTCCTGACCTCTGCCTCACTAGGCTCAACCAAAGTATCCAACCTGAAAATTGTGCATTATATTTTCTATTTTGAGCTCATTTTTTAATTTCCTCTGCATTCTCAGAGCTCTCTAATCCAGCCACACATCCACCTCATCCTCTCTACCTCCTCAGCCTGCAAAATATGCTTCTCATTTACTCCTGTCATGCTTTGTCTTCTCTCTCACTCACTCATCTACTGCTTTTCTGCTTCTCTGCCTTACAACTCTTTTGTGCTCACCATCCATTTTTCTCATTTCCTGTTGGACCGTTGAACTCTGAGCTAAATCTCCAGAATAAACATACACATGCTTGCTTGTAGTTTTTATATTGTAATTGTTCCATCCTTTCTGACACACTCACACACACACGTTCGCAGTCCTGTTTCTTACACATCTGCGGCTCAGGTGCAAATGCAGGGCCCCGGCAATGACTCAAGAGGCAAAACACACAAGACTCACTTTTTAAGTTACAATCTCCCACACTAAATACAAGTGCTTGTGTGTTTCCATTTAGCGCTCAAAGCAATCTAGAATACACATCCGCTGTCCGGACCTCTATCCAGAATCTCTCTGGCAGCACAGAGTCTAGGACACTATCCTCTATTGTCCATTACTGTCAGTAGAACCACTTTCCCAGGGTGTGTGTGTGTGTGTGTGTACCTGGTATTCATCACGTTATGGGGACCAAATGTCCCCACAAGGATAGGAATACCAGTAGATTTTGACCTTGTGGGGACATTTCTCAGGTCCCCATGAGGAAACAGGCTTATAAATCATGCACAATGAGTTTTTTTGAGGAAGTAAAAGTATGCACAATCTCCTGTGAGGGCTAGGTTTAGGTGTAGGGTAGGTGTAGGGCGATAGAAAGTACGGTTTGTACAGTATAAAAACCATTACGCCTATGGAATGTCCCCATAAAACATGTAAACCCAACGTGTGTGTGTGTGTGTGTGTGTGTGTGTGTGTGTGTGTGTGTGTGTGTGCGTGCGTGCGTGCGTGCGTGCGTGCGTGCGTGCGTGCGTGCGTGCGTGCGTGCGTGTGTGTGTGTGTACCTGGTATTCATCACGTTATGGGGACCAAATGACCATAAAACCATAAAACCATAAAACATGTAAACCCAACGTGTGTGTGTGTGTGTGTGTGTGTGTGTGTGTGTGCGTGCGTGCGTGCGTGCGTGCGTGCGTGCGTGCGTGCGTGCGTGCGTGCGTGTGTGTGTTTTATACCCACTTCACTAAACCTACACGCCCCAGGCTGTGGCTTAAACACTTTGTTGTAAAAGTTAAAAGTTTCACACTAGCACCCAGCAGAGCCATAATTTGCATGGGTATATTTGTTGCAATAGCCAAAAATACATTGTATGGGTCAAAATTATCGATTTTTATGCCAAAAAGCATTACGATATTAAGTAAAGATCATGTTCCTTGTAACTTAAAAACTTTTTTTTACTAGTTATAGCATTGCTAAGAACTTAATTTGGAAAATATTAAACACTTTTAAAACAATTTTAAATATTGTCCTATCCTACCAAACCATACATCAATGGAAAGCTTATTTATTCAGCTTTCAGATTATAAATCTCAGTTAAAAAAAAAAGACCATTATGACTGGTTTTGTGGTCCAGAGTCACATATATGACATGCTGTTGTATGCACAAACAGAACTGTGTGTTACATTATGCGTGACTCATGGGGGTGAGCGTTCAGTTCATGTTTTTTCTCTGGTTATGAAATCTGCAGTTTAGTGTCCTACTAATTGAAACTTTAAATGAAACACTTGTTCACAGGAGATTTGTGGCCTGGATTTGTGCATTTGTGCTTCTATTAAGCATACTGTGAAGACACAAACCAGCAGCACATGAATTACAAGATTATTAATAATGTTCGGGTGTACGATGGGGTCCAGAAGTCTGGGAACACTTGTAAAATACTGTTCATTTTATGTATCTTTTTTATTAGAAGTTACAGTAATGTTCAACAATTTGGGATCAGTATTTTTTTAAAAACTAATACTTTAATTCAGCTAGCATGCATGAAACCGATTAAAAGTGGCAAAGACATTTAAAATGTTACAAAAGCTTTCCATTTCAATTAAATGTTGTTCTTTTGAATCCTGAAAAAAAATCACGGTTTGCACAAAATGTTAAGCAGTACTATTATTATCACTTGAGCAACAAATCAGCATATTAGAATGTTTTTGAAGGATCATGTGAAACATGAAATGTCTGTCTTCAAACTTTTGAACTTTAGTGTTGGAAAAAGGAAAAAGTGAGGGGGAAAAAATGATTTTGTACGTTTGCCCACTGACAAAGAAAGGGTCAGGCTATAATTTTAATGGTAGGATTATTTGAACAATGAGAGACAGAATAACAACAAAAAAGTTATAAATTGATTTGCGTCCTAATGAGTGAAATAAGTGTTTGATCCCATATCAATTAGCAAGATTTCTGGCTCCCAGGTGTCTTTTATACAGGTAACGAGCTGAGATTAGGAGCACTCTCTTAAAGGGAGTGCTCCTAATCTCAGCTTGTTACCTGTATAAAAGACACCTGTCCACAGAAGCAATCAATCAATCAGATTCCAGACTCTCCACCATAGCCAAGGCCAAAGAGCTGTCCAAGGATGTCAGGGACAAGACCGTAGACCTACACAAGGCTGGAATGGGCTTCATGTCCATGGCCAGGCAGCTTGGTGTGAAGGTGACAACAGTTGGTGTTTTTTTCTCAAATGAAACAAACACAAAATAGCTGTCAATCTCCCTCTGTCTGGGGCTCAGTGCAAGATCTCACCTCGTGGAGTTTTAATGATCATGAAAATGGTGAGGAATCAGCCCAGAACTACACGGGAGGATCTTGTAAATTATCTCGAAGCAGCTGGGACCAGTCACCAAGAAAACAATTGGTAACACACTACGGCGTGAAGGACTGAAATCCTGCAGTGCTCGCAAGGTCCCCCTGCTCAAGAAAGCACATGTACAGGCCCGTCTGAAGTTTGCCAATGAACACCTGAATGATTCAGAGGAGAACTGGGTGAAAGTGTTGTGGTCAGATGAAACCAAAATCGAGCTCTTTGGCAACAATTCAACTCACTGTGTTTGGAGGAGGAGTAATGCTGCCTATGACCCCAAAAACAACATCCCCACCTTCAAACATGAAGGTGAAAACATTATGCTTTGGGGGTGGACAAGACAACTGCACCACATCAAAGGGACGTTGGACAGGGCCATGTACCGTAAAATCTTTGGTGAGAACCTCCTTCTCTCAGCCAGGGCATTAAACATGGATCGTTGATGGGTATTCCAGCATGACAATGACCCAAAACACACGACCAAGGCAACAAAGTGGCTCAAGAAAAAGTACATTAAGATCCTGGAGTGGCCTTCAGAAAATCCGTGGAGTGACCTAAAGGTTCTAGTTGCCAAACATCAGCCTCAAAACCTTAATGACTTGGAGAGGATCTGCAAAGTGGAGTGGGGCAAAATCCCTCCTGAGATGTGTGCAAACCTGGTGGCCAACTACAAGAAACATCTGACCTCTGTGATTGCCAACAAGGGTTTTGCCACCAAGTACTAAGTCGTGTTTTGCATAGGGATCAAAGAATTTTCATTCATTGAAATGCAAATCAATTTTTTTGAAATGTGTTTTTCTGGATTTTTGTGTTTATTCTGTCTCTCACTGTTCAAATAAACCTACCAATAAAATTGTAGACTGATCCTCTCCTTGTCAGTGGGCAAAAGTACAAAATCATCAGGGGATCAAATAATTTGTTCCCTCACTGTATAATGGCAGTGAATGGATGTTAAGATGTTGGAAGTACAATAACGTGCATCTCTCCATCATAAAAAGTAGGTTATTAAAGGCCTTCTGATGCAAAGCGATGCATTTGTGTATAAGAATAATCCCTAGCTTCACAAGAGAGTGGTGTTCCAGCAGATGAGAACGCAGAAGTGCAGAGGAGAGAGCAAAACAAAATGAGAATTTGTAAAGAAAAATGTCTGAGGATTTCCATATAAACCAAGAGGACACTGGTTTTCCTTTGCTTTAAACAAAACTTGGTTCTTTTGAGACTAGCATATTGTCAACATAATTTCAACGTTTTAAATATGGACATTTTTGTAACACAAACACATCAGTTTTCTTCGGAAGGCCTTTATTAACATCTCGTAGGTGTGTGGAGTACTTTTTATGATGGATGGATGCGCTTTATTGGATCTCAAAATCTCAAAAGCCATTCACTGCCATTATAAAGCTTTGAAGAGCAAGGACATGTTTTAATATAACTCCAATTGTATTTGTCTGAAAGAAGAAAGTCGTATACACGTAGTCTATTGGTGATCACTGGACAATAAACATGAAGAAATTTAGAATTTTTCAGAGGAAAGAAATTCATAGGTTTGGAATGCCATGATGATCAGTAAATGATGATATAATTGTAATTTTGAGTCAACTGCATTAAATGCACTGTATTTGACTGTTAATATTATGTAACATTAATTCAAGTTACATAACCCTGTACATACATACTCGTTATGTTTCTTCGACTCTCTCAAACACACTCACACATGGAGGAAAGATCAAAGTTTAATTGTGTGTTTTCATCAATCAGGCCTCATGGGTCTCAGCCTGTCCTCCCCAAACTCGTGAATGAATGACTCTCTCCTGAATATGTTGCTGAGGCTCCATGATTCATCCGCTATGTGCTGCTGATGCTCACAAAGGCATTTTCACACATTTTCCTAAGAAAATAGATCTTGTGGTTGCCCTCTTATTTTCATCTGCTCTTTCCATCTTTCTATTTCCCTCCTGTGGAATGTGTGTCTCCCTCACCGTAAAGATTTACCACCATCTCTCCTCGTAAAACTCCCCATTGATTTGACAAACACTTGTATGCGGCTTAATTCAATACTTTTGTTTCTGTAATAACTCCCGGTGTGTGCCGGAATGCTGATTGCAGATGCCATATTTATGAAAAAATGTAAATAAAAGAAGCCAATTACTTCCCATTTTTGACTTTTTCCCCAATATTTTATGCAGGGACTGAAATGATGGAGATTGTTGTGCATTCTCAGACGCTGTGTGCAGTAAATAATCTTTAAACAGGAAATAGTATTTCACCCATTTTGTGTTGGTCTCTGAGCGGCCTCTCTCGCCACAGTCTGAATGGGTGGAGAGAATAGTGTTTATGAGAGACGCACTTACCTGAGGTGAGATGGATCCTGTGATTCAGGCTTTGAGAAGTGGAGTCTGTGTGACTGTGCACAGAAGTGCAATAAATGTAGTAGAGGATGATGAAAAGCATGAAGGATTTAACACTCTCTTTGCTGCAAAATACAAAGATGCTCACCAAAGCTGCATTTATTTGATCAAATATGAAATAAAAACAATAATATTGTGATATTGTGTTAGTTAAAAATGTATATATATTTTTTTCAATGTTTTACAGTTTAATTTATTATGTAATTTTGTAATATTCCTTTGATGGCAAAGCTGATTTTCAGTGTCATTACTCTAGTCTTTAGTATCACATGATCCATCAAATTATTCTAATATGCTGATTTGGTGCACAAGAAACATGCTGAAACGGTAGTATGTTTGTGGGAACTGTGATCACAGTATTCATTTATAAATAAAAAGTTTATAAGTTTGAATTAATGTTTCCTTACCAAAAAAAATAATTCTTCAAAATCTTTCTGACCCCTGCCTTTTGAAAGGCAGTCTATGTACATGAAATGAACTTCATGAATTGCAATTAATTACTTTTAATTAATTAATTAACTATATTTGCAGATGTTTTGACTGTAGTAATATATTGGTTCCCCAAAACTGAAAATTGTGTCATTAATTACTCATCTTTGGTACTCATGTTCCGTTTCGTGACACAAATTAAGATATTTTTTATTAAATCTGATAGCTTTCTGACTCTGCATAGACAGCAAAGCAACTGACACATTCAAGATCCAATGGTAGTAAAGAAAATCGTTAAAATAGTCATTATTTAACAATTTTATTTAAGAATTTTGTTCTTTTTGAAGAGAAGAAATTTTTAAATAAAGTCATTGTTTTCATTTTCGTTGCACACAAAAAGTATTGTCACAGCTTCATAAAAATTATCAATGTCCTTATTACCTTTTTGACCTTTTTGGCTGTCTATTTAGGGTCAGAAAGCTCTAGGATTTCATCTAAAATATCTTAATTTATGTTACAAAGATGAACAAAGGTCTTACGGGTTTGGAACGACATTAGGGTGAAATATCAATGAGAATTTTCATTTTTGGGTGAACTATCCCTTTAATTGCTTTATTAAAAACGTTTATGTTCTGGTCACATAAGCAATGCTATGAAGTTGTAATAAAATGTTAATGATATCAGTCTAATTTTCTTGATCATATGACTTCTCCTGGATACTCTGTTTCATTCTGAATTATGTCAGTTTTTACCAAAGTGAAAATGTTGTCTTGTTAATACTAATGTGAATCTGAATCTGTTCATTTGCTCTTTAGTATCGATATGACTAATCCATATGTTAATACAATCGCACACACTCACTAACTCTCATGCTCAAGGGTCCATCTCATGTGGACTGAGGCTTTGTGTGTGGTTTGGTTTGGCAGCAAGGCAGAATTTCATGCTGGATCATTGGTGAAATAACTGTAAGTCATGCCGGAGTCTCATCCTACAGAACAGCCCTGCGAAATACTGCTCACTAAATACACTTCATGTCTTACTCACATGTCTAAAC
This sequence comes from Garra rufa, assembly GCF_049309525.1. Lineage (NCBI taxonomy): Eukaryota > Metazoa > Chordata > Actinopteri > Cypriniformes > Cyprinidae > Garra > Garra rufa. Next base: position 4,782,535 of record NC_133373.1, on the reverse strand, counting down.
ACACACACATGCACACTTAACTGTATCTAACTTAAGAATATATATTTTCATATTCATGAATATTTTTTTTCCAATTAAGGACAGCCTTGTATGTCCCCACAGGGAGGTTTCGTCAGCTTCAGCTCACTTCTGGAGACCATTTTGTCTCCTAAACTAAGAAAACACAAACACCCAGAGCTCTTGCTCTTGGTCATATATCATTTGAGCTAGCAAGAGGTCACCGTAGCATACACATTCATATGCACACATATCGCTTATGAAAACTCAAGTGTGGTTCAAGTTTCACTCATGAACATTACGCTCAGAGCCAAGCCAGAGGTTTCGGCCTCAGATCACATTACACACACTCACTTCTCTGCCCTCATCAGCTAATTAGTACATCATGTCTGATTAAACACGTACACTCGCTTTACTGATGTCTTGAAATAGGTCAACATGTGCCAACTCGAGTTTCATACTTGGTTTTCAGTCACTAAACTCAAAACTAACATTCTCACCATTTTACAATCTCTTTCGCATTGTTCTAGAACAAAAAATGATTGTGTGCTTTAGATCCTCAGCTGTGTTTGGTGGGTTTTTATATAGCTCGGCCTGAGTGTTTTTGTCTGCTTGACAAGTTTAGACTATTGTGGATAAGGGTTTAGTTCAGTGATATAGAACAAGAGCCAGAAATACTTCAGATGAATATAAACTGATCTTTAGTAAGAGAATGTGCTGTACAGTATGGAACGTTTCCATTAAGTATGCCTTCGTTTCTAAAAGATTAGTTCACTTCCAGATTAAACATTTCTTGGTTATTTACTCACCCCTGTGTCATCCAAGATGTTCAAGTCTTTCTTCTTCAGTCGAATAGAAATAAAAAATTTTTTTAGGAAAACAGTCCAGGATTTTTCTCCATATAGTGGACTTTAGTGGGAGCCAACGGGTTGAAGATTTAAATTGCAGATTCAGTACAGCTTCAGAGGGCTCTACACGATCCCAGCTAAGGAATAAGGGTCTTATCTAACGAAACGGCCTTTCATTTTCAAAAAAAAAAGTTTATATACTTTTTAACCACAAATGTTCATCTTGCACTAGCTCAACCTCACATATTGCGTAATCTTGCACGCATAACGTAGATAGAAGTACCGACCCAGTGTTTACTAAGCAAACGTGCCAAAAAAATTAAAACGCCCTTTACAAAACAACGATTTTTGGACAATTTTGAAGTTGGAGTTTTTCCAAAGTACACCTTTCCAATGTGATTACGTGATGCATTAAATCGTAGATAAGATTTAACACTTTGCAGCATATGGAGGCATGCCTTCTTTTGAATGGCCCAAAACCTCAAACTCGTTATTACTGTTCATAGAAACGTTAAACTTAGCCATCTGAGCGCTGAGGGTCTAACATAAAGGGACGTGCAAGAAACTTCTAACACATTAAGAAGTGTCTTTCTGCATTGCAAAAAAGGATTTTATTCATGCACAAAATATATAGTGCAAGATGAGCATTTGTGGTTAAAAAGTATATAAATAATTTTCTTTTCTTTTTTTAGAAAATGACCAATTATTTCATTAGATAAGACCCTTATTCTTTGGCTGGGATCACGTAGAGCCCTTTGAAGCTGCACCAAAACTGTAGTTTGGACTTTCAACCCATTGGCCACCATTGAAGTCCACTATATGGAGAAAAATTCTGGAATGTTTTCCTCAAAAATCTTAATTTCTCTTCAACTAAAGAAAGAAAGACATGAACATCTTGGATGACATGCGGGTAGTAAATTGTCAGGAAATGTTTATTCTGGAAGTGAATCCTTTACAATTCCTGCCGATATTTAAATGAATGTTTTAGCAAAAACACAAAAAAAATAACCAATATAAAAATTCTGTACAGTTTTGTTTAAATGTGACCCTGGACCTCAAAACCAAAGGGTCGATTTTCTTGAAATTGAAATTTGTACATCATGAATAAATAAGCTTTCCATTGATGTATGGTTTATTAGGATGGGACAATATTTGGCTGAGATACAACTATTTGAAAAATCAGGAATCTGAGGGTGCAAAAAAATCGAAATATTGAGAAAATCACCTTTAAAGTTGTCCAAATGAAGTTCTTAGCAATGCATATTACTAATGAAAAATGATATATTTATGGTAGTAAATTTACAAAATAATGTTATAGAACATGATCTTTACTAAATATCCTAATGATTTTGTCATAAAAGAAAAATCGATCATTTTAACCCATGCAATGTATTTTTGGCTATTGCTACAAATATACCTGTGCTACTTATGATTGGTTTTGTGGTCCAGGGTCACAAATCTGTATAATTACAAACACTTAAAATTCTTTAAAAAAGTTGATTCTCTCCTCAGACAGACGCGTCATTTCTCACATTTTCTTTGGCTAAATAAACACCAACATGTATCTCCAAGTGTGAGAACAATGTAACCGAGTTTGTTTGTGTTGAAATCAAGACAGAAACTATTGAGAAATAGCACAACAGAGCATTTTCTCAGACTTTCCCAGCATTTCATGGGACTTCTCGTGATAAGAAGGGACCAGTTTGGAAGCAAGGGATGATGGGAAGAAACAAAGGTAAAAGAGAAGGAGAAAATGGAAGGATGGAGGGAGAAACAGAGGAACTTTGAGAAGGAGAGGGCATGCGTCTATAGAGGCACATCTGGGCTGCATAGTGCTTTTTTTTTTTGTTATAAAAAGAGAGAAGTTGGACGAAGCAAGACTGACGCTAATCTCCCGGAGGAAAATTAAATAAAACAGCCAAGTTTTACTACAGGGTGTGTGTGTGTGTGTGTGTGTGTGTGTGTGTGTGTGTGTGTGTGTGTGTGTGTGTGTGTGTGTGTGTGAGTGTGTGTGTGTGTGTGTGTGTGTGTGTGTGTGTGTGTGTGTGTGTGTGTGTGTGTGAGGGTGGGTGTGTGTGTGTGTGTGTGTGTGTGTGTGTGTGTGTGTGTGTGTGTGTGTGTGTGTGTGAGGGTGGGTGTGTGTGCTGCGGGCTTATATCGCATGTTAATGTGGGGGTGGACAGAACCCAGCAGTTGGACCCAACAGATTCTTGGAGCCACAGTGACCCCTTGTGGTTTAATAAACCTCACGGAAACATTCCCATAAAGTCACTATCCCACACTGCCCTTGAATTTTGTGTTGATGTTCTCATATACTTTTATTTGTGTTTTATTGCATATGCACACATTTATTTGTGGGTGCGTGACTAAGTCGCTTACATTTCTTTATTTAAAGTTAGAGTTTTTAAGTTGTTCTACAGTATATAAATAGTCAAGTGTTAGTTTTACAGTTGCACGTTCACAGGCAGCCCAAGTTTCATTCTCATTTCAACAGTGTTGACTGTACCAGTTTTAACCAGCAGGGGGAAGTAAATGTTCAACTTTTTTTTCCACAGCAGTGTCAATGTTGGTTGCAAAACCAGACCACAATCCAATAAGCTATTTCCCCCCCTCTACAATAGCAAGATTGACTTGTGAAAGTCCTGAATGCTGACAATTACAAAGCGATTATGCTTTATGGCAAAATTTTATGGAGATACATTTTAGCTGTATACGGTGCCTTGCGAAATTATTCATATCCCTTTATTTTTTTCACATTTTGTTTTGTTGCTGCCTTATGTTAAACTACTTTAAATTACTTTTTCCCCACATCAGTCTACACTCCCTACTCTATAATGGCAAAGCAAAAAATACGTTTTTATCATTTGTGCAAATTTATTAAAAATAAAAAACTGAAAAGATCCCGTTGCGTAAGTCCCTTTTCTGGGACACTCGAAATTTAGCTCAGGAGCATTCATATTGCTTCTAGATGTTACTACACTTCGAGTGGAGTTAAACTGTGGCAAATTCATTTGAATGAGTATGATTTAGAAAAGCACACACCTCTCAGAAAAGGTCTAACAGCTGAAAATGCATATTAGAGCAAAAATCAAGTCCTGAGGTCAAGATAACTGCTTGTAGAGCTCAGTGACAGACTTGCGTTATGGCAATGATCTAGGGAAGATAGGGAAAAAATCTGCTGCAGGTTCACAGAAGCATGTAGCCTCCATTATCCATAATGGAAGATGATTGGAACAACTAAGACTCTAGAAAATGTCTGCCAGCCCCCATCCAAGCTGACAGAGGTTGAGAGGTGAAAAGGTGAGGCAAAGAATGGCAGATAATTGCCAAATGCAGATGTGCAAAGCTTGTCACATCAGACCCAAAAAGACTTGAGGCTGTAAAGGTGCTTCAACTATGTACTGAGTTACGGGTATGAATACTTATGCAATGCACTTATTTCAGTGTTTTATTTTTAATAAATTTGTAAAATTTGCAAATCTGGTTTTTGCTTTGCCATTATTATGGTGTATGGAGTGTAAATTGATGTGGGGGAAAACTAATTTAAAGCAGTTTAACATAATGCTGCAACAAAACATACTGTAATGTGAAAACAATTAAGGGGTATGAATACTTTTGCAAGGCACTGTAGCTTTCAGCTTTTTGCTAGTTTGAAAAATTGGAAATTTGCTTTGCATTTTTGCAAAAGAAAAAAAAGGGCATGTTTTTGTATGTTTGTTGAGAACACATAGGATTGAATAAGAAATGCAGTCATTGCAGATGGATGGCTGAATGGACGCCTAAAAGGAGAGCTCCCTGGTTATGAAACAAGACAGGATGTCATAAACATGTCTTTCAGGATTTGTCTCAGTTCACTGTGGACTTCAACACCCATTTCTCTGACACTCACTCTTATATTGTGTGTGTGCACGTGCGGAGATATGCTTGTTGTACGCCAGAACCATGTTTGTTTTTCAGAGTAGTAATGGGAATGCCAGGTGTCATTTAACCCAGAGGGAGAAAGAGCATTTCCCCCAAAACAAAATGCACAGCAGTTACCTCTTCATCCTTGATACCTAATCACTTCAGAGCAGGCTGCACAGGAAACTTCAAGTTCTTCTCATGCTGTTGAAAATTTCAACACATATATCAACACTCACTCTGAAGAGACAATAAGACCTGACAAAAGACATAAATCAAGACATAAAAACATATCCAAAACTAGTTGTAAGGGTCAAATTGAGATTTATACATCCCCTGAAAGCTAAATAAATAAGCTTTCCACTGATGTATGGTTTGTTATGGACAATATTTGGTCGAGATACAACTATTTGAAATTGGAATCTGAGGGTGCACAAAAATCTAAATATTGAGAAAATTGCCTTTAAAGTTGTCCAAATGAAGTTCTTAGCTATGCATATTAATAATAAGCATACTAAAATATCTTCATGAAACATCTTTATTTATAATAAAGTATTTTTGACCCATATTTTTGGCTATTTCTACAAATATACCTGTTGTGATCACAAGGTCCAAGGTCACAATTTTTAGCATTTTCTAACTGATGTATTAGTTACTGAAAATGTATATAATATTACAAAAATAAATACAATAATTCAGAATATATTTAATCAATTTATAAATGAATTTAAAAATGTAAAGAAATATTTTGACGGTATCCTAGCTGTTATAGAGTTGACTACACAGGTTCTGCAGGATGAAGCCAGAGGGCAGTGTTTCCTGGATTATTATAATGAATGCCTGTTAGAGTCACAGCTGTTACATAAAGATGCTCAACTCAAAAGGCTTGGTTCAATAGAGGAATTTATTTAAAGAAACTAACATAATGTGGGGAGAAAATAGTAGGCAAAACAGAACACAACACAACAGGACTGCCGAAAAAAATCCTATAGCTCAGAAGTGGGACTTCTTATCCACCTCTTTCTTTTTTTATGTCTATGGGTGAGACTTCCAGTTCATTAGCCGCTACAGGGAAATAATGAGAAGAATAACTACGTGCAGTAAACAGTAAACCTGTTTGCACTAAAAACCATTAAGATAATACATTAATATTATATGGCAAGACACCCATTTGCAATATCAAGCAGCAAAACTAGCTGTTTTGTACAGCTAAAAATAGATTTGTAACAACAACAAAAAAACTGCTTTGAAATGATGGCCACTAGTTTTAATAGGTTGTTTTCTTTTATGGCTGTTTGTTCTTGTACATGTGTTTGAATATTTATTATCTTCTATGTTTAGTTTGTTTCATTGTTTGGTCTATTCACATTCTCATATTAGTGTTTCTAGCTCTTGAGAGATATTTGATTGTGTGTTAGGAAGTGAACTCCCTTGATTTATTGATTTATTGTTTTGTTTGTCTCTTGCCTTTCTCACTCAATTTTGAGTCCTATTTCTCAAATATTGCCATTAATACAGTTCAGAGCCTAGTCAGAGGTTTTATTCTAAAACCTCACAAGTTCACTCATACTTTATATGAGCCATCCTTAAATCACTTTGTTTACTTGCTGCTTTAAAAAAGCCTATTCTTAGCTGGTCAGTCTGAAACAACAACTGGGAGACCAGCTAATTTATTTTTCAGCAGGGAATATTTTCTGAAATGCTTTGGGAAAGAAAAATGTGCAGCTGTCAAGACAGAGCCAATTCCCAGTTACCATGGTTGCCCGTTTGTTTACTATGAGGTCAAATGAAAACAGCCGAGATGAGTACTTTTTGAGTCACAGACACTAGGAAATGTGCATTGTGAAATAAGAACATGCGTTCAAACGTGTTGACCAAATCCTAAAAAAATGGTTACTGGTTTTTTTAATAGTGCATGTGTTCACAGCATACATTGCATCATGAATAAGCACTAAGGTTACTTTGGTATTTTGTTTTATTGTTTGAAGACTTTGTCAATTAGCTGTATTCAGGATCTATGTGTTTCTGATTCAGTATTTTCTCCAATAGGGGGCGAAAGAGCTACAGAACATTGTGAAATCTCAACTTCTTGTACTACATTAGAGAAAACAGTTCACATAGTGTTCATTTTTGATTTTGATTTTTTTAATATTCGAAAATCATGTTTTTGAGTTTGTGATATAAAGTATACTAAAATCCTAATTCAAGTTCTAAACCTCAAGCATTTTGGTCATCAAAACTTAATTTTTGATTAGTAATATGCATTGCTAAGAACTTCACACTGCAAAAATGCTTTTCTTACTTAGATATTTTGTCTTGTTTCCAGCCAAAATATCTAAAAAATTCTTAAATCAAGGGTTTTCTAGACAAGTAAAAGTAATTTCAGAAAAAGCAAGTCAAAATTAAGTGAGTATATGCTTAGTACAAGCAAAATAATCTGCAAGACAAAATTTAGACAACTTCAAAAGCGATTTGCGCAATATTTAGATTTTTTTTTGCACCCTCAGATTCAGAATTTTCAAATAGTTGTATCTCGGCTAAATATTATCCTATCCTAACAAGTTCAAAAAATCAATAAAAAAAGACCCTTATGATTGGTTTTGTGCTCCAGGGTCACATATGTATTGTGTCGTATACTTATGAGACTAACTATCTATAGATAATTGCCACTTACAGTACATGGCAAGTTGCACTGGCAACTAAGCAGCTGTTGGAAAGATAAATATTAATGCACATGGAAGAAACAACAAGAGGTCCTATCTTTGTTAATTTAATATAATTAACTCATACATATGGCATTCGCTCACTTCATTTAAACACACATGCTCATTCTATTTACATGTCTGGATTTACCCTGAATATTGCAACACTTCTCTTGAATCATATAATTTCTACTGAATTTGCCTGTTTATTGCTCTTCCACACGCTTGCAATTACTTCATTGTGATGATGAAAGTGTCACAGACCTGCAGGCCCATTAAAGGAGTAGTTCACTTTCAGAACAAAAATGTACAGACAATGTACTCACCCCCTTGTCATCCAAGATGTTCATGTCTTTCTTTCTTCAGTCGTAAGGAAATTATGTTTTTTGAGTAAAACATTTCAGGATTTCTCTGCATATAATGGACTTCTATGGTGCCCCCGAGTTTGAACTTCCAAAATGCAGCTTCAAAGGGCTCTAAACAATCGCAGCCAAGGAAAGAAGGATCTTATCTAGCAAAACGATGGGTTATTTTCTTTAAAAAAAATTACTATTTTTATACGTTTTAATCTTAAATGCTCATCTTGCCTAGCTCGGCAAGACGAGCGTTTGAGATTAAAAAGTATATAAACTGTAAATGCTTTTAGAAAATAACCGATTGTTTCACTAGATAAGACACTTCTTCCTCGGCTGGGATCGTTTAGAGCCCTTTGAAGCTGCATTTAAACTGCATTTTGGAAGTTCAAACTCAGGGCACCATAGAAGTCCACTATATGGAGAACACTCCTGAAATGTTTTCCTCAAAAAACACCATTTCTTTACGACTGAAGAAAGAAAGACATGAACATCTTGGATGACAAGGGGTTGAGTACATTATCTGTAAATTTTTGTTCTGAAAGTGAACTACTCCTTTAAGATGATCAAATGATGTTATTAAATAGCAGCTCATCTGGCTAGTTGTAGTCTATAGTGGAAAACTCTCATCACTGAGGAATTCACTTTGCCTGTCTGTGTTTAAAGACAGTTCTAAGCATTTTAAACACTGCAAAAAATGCTTTTCTTACTTAGATTTTTTGTCTTGTTTCCAGCCAAAATATCTAAAAATTCTTGAACCAGGAAGGATTTTCTAGACAAGTAAAATTTGTCTTGTTTTTAGTAAAAAGTCAAAATTAGGTGAGTTTTTGCTTAAAACATGCAAAATAATCTGCCAATGGGGTAAGAAAAATAATCTAGTTGTCTGCTTGAAATAAGATTTTTTTTCTTACCCCATTGGCAGATTATTTTGCTTTTTTAGATATTTTGGCTGGAAACAAGACAAAAAATCTAAGTAAGAAAAGCATTTTTTGCAGTGAACATACCGCAGTGACTGTTGCTGTGATCTGTCGTAGGGTAGATGGGAGTGTGTGTGTGTGTGTGTGTGTGTGTGTGTGTGTGTGTGTGTGTGTGTGTGTGTGTGTGTGTGTGTGTGTGTGTGTGTGTGTGTGTGTGTGTGTGTGTGTGTGTGTGTGTGTGTGTGTGTCCAGGTTATGTAAGAAACTTGCCTGATATCGTCCAGTGTTTGTGTAGAGCAGTGTATAATTACTGCATTCGCATTTTTAAAGACTGAATTTCATCAGTCATTTTGATTCATTCTAAACCCGTATGACTTTCTGTCTTCTAGAGCAGGCATCCTCTAATAGCGGCCACAGTCCGGTTCCAACCAGACAGTGAGACATAATGACTGCAGTTTAAAGTGAGCAGTGTGTCAAACAACAGAGCAGTGCATACCACAAGTGCTCAGGGTCGTTTATGGTAATGATTTTTCGGCTCTATTCTCTAGTACACGCCTTATTCATGCTTTTTTTGCTCCATGCTTTTTTGCACTAAATATGAAAAAACTCAGTGAGTAGCAAATTGATATTTTAGCTAAAACACTAGAGAAAACAAGAATTATACGTGCATATACATGCATGCAGAATATGACTCTGATTGTTCAAACCAGGTTTGTGTCTATACATTATCTATATCTACAGTCGTGGCCAAAAGTTTTGAGAATTACATAAATATTGGAAATTGGAAAAGTTGCTGCTTAAGTTTTTATAATAGCAATTTGCATATACTCCAGAATGTTATGAAGAGTGATCAGATGAATTGCATAGTCCTTTGCCATGAAAATGAACTTAATTCCGAAAAAAAACTTTCCACTGCATTGTTAAGAAGGCTTCAGGGCGTTCAAGAAAGTCCAGCAAACGCCAGGATCGTCTCCTAAAGAGGATTCAGCTGCGGGATCGGAGTGCCACCAGTGCAGAGCTTGCTCAGGAATGGCAGCAGGCAGGTGTGAGCGCATCTGAACACACAGTGAGGCCAAGACTTTTGGAAGATGGCCTGGTGTCAAGAAGGGCAGCAAAGAAGCCACTTCTCTCCAAAAAAAACATCAGGGACAGATTGATCTTCTGCAAAAAGTATGGCGAATGGACTGCTGAGGACTGGGGCAAAGTCATATTCTCCGATGAAGCCTCTTTCCGATTGTTTGGGGCATCTGGAAAAAGGCTTGTCTGGAGAAGAAAAGGTGAGCGCTACCATCAGTTCTGTGTCATGCCAACAGTAAAGCATCCTGAGACCATTCATGTGTGGGGTTGCTTCTCATCCAAGGGAGTGGGCTCAATCACAATTTTGCCCAAAAACACAGCCATGAATAAAGAATGGTACCAAAACACCCTCTAACAGCAACTTCTTCCAACAATCCAACAACAGTTTGGTGAAGAACAATGCATTTTCCAGCACGATGGAGCACTGTGCCATAAGGCAAAAGTGATAACTAAGTGGCTCGGGGACCAAAACGTTGAAATTTTGGGTCCATGGCCTGGAAACTCCCCAGATCTTAATCCCATTGAGAACTTGTGGTCAATCCTCAAGAGGTGGGTGGACAAACAAAAACCCACTAATTCTGACAAACTCCAAGAAGTGATTATGAAAGAATGGGTTGCTATCAGTCAGGATCTGGCCCAGAAGTTGATTGAGAGCATGCCCAGTCGAATTGCAGAGGTCCTGAAAAAGAAGGGCCAATACTGCAAATACTGACTCTTTGCATATATGTTATGTAATTGTCGATAAAAGCCTTTGAAACGTATGAAGTGCTTGTAATTATATTTCAGTACATCACAGAAACAACTGAAACAAAGATCTAAAAGCAGTTTAGCAGCAAACTTTGTGAAAACTAATATTTGTGTCATTCTCAAAACTTTTGGCCACGACTGTATATTGAGCATTATGAGTCACCATCTTTAAAGCATTTTATAATAAACAAAGGGAAAATTATTTGTAGATGGCAAGGAGAGACAGTAAAAGCTTTGAAATTACTAGTTAATATTAATTTCTGCTCATTATGAGACTACTTATTTTAAGAAAAATAGAAGTAAAAAAGACTTCTGACTTAAGGCGAGACACTGCAGGTGAATAGGGTAAAAAAAAAACTAATAGTTATCACCTTACTTACCCAGTTAATTGATTACACTGATAATTGTAAACCATTATTTGTATTAGAAGTTTTCTAAAATCTTAGGTTTAAATATGCAAATGAGCGAGCACATGCACAGGTAGGGCTCAACCTGTGCAGAGCACATGCCCTTTTTGTAATTACACTCGGAAGTGCCCTTTTTTGGGGGGAGTTTTTTTTTTTTTTTTTTTATAAATCAATGCTATTGGTAACCATTTACGCCTGTTTGTCTTTTTAACAAATATTTAACCAATAAAGGCATTAAAAAGCACATCTCTTAGAACCGCTCAAACTGTCAGTCAAACTTCACAACTCCGCCCCCAGAACTTACGTACGTTTCAGCACATCAGTCAGAGTCATAGAGCAGAAGCAGATGAACGTCTTTGTCTTGTAACGGTAAAATATTTTGTTGTTTGAATAAGTGCAACGTTGTCTTTATGAAATAAACACTAGTATGTCTATAAAGGTTCATATAATTCATCACCACACCGGTGTGATGTTGACGTAATGTGATGTCGTCGTTTTAATGATGGACAAATTGCACACATTCTCTGGTCAAAAACCCGCGGTGTAACTGCATTTGAGTTTGACACAAAGCAACCGAGTGATCCTTGTCAGCTATAAATATATTATAAGCAATTTCTGTTTTGAATTTATGGCTATCTGCTGAATGTGCTGATGCATGGATATATTATCTGTATAAAAGTTATTAATACTAATTAAATATAATATAAGAATATTATTGTGTGTTATTTTTTTGGTGGTGGAGGGGTTCGTGGAGGGGTTGGGGGGTGCCCTTTTTTTTCAGTTTCAGCACATGCCCTTCAAAAGGTCTGTGCACGGCCCTGCAAATGAGGCATTATTTAATGAAAAATTCGCTAATTTCCATACATTTCTAGTACAAAAATCTTAACAGTGGATGAAGTCAGAGGGGATTTTAGGTATTCACTTTTGTCACTCCATAATTCAGGAAAAAAAAGCTTAGAACAGACAGAAAACTATGTAATTTTTTTTTTTTTTTACCATTTTTGAGGGAATAAAATGTTTAATAAAACCAAGCTAATTATATATGAACAAATCCCACTGTAAAAACCTTCAGAATATAGACAGGAATAGAAATTTAAAGTTTAGTTTGTGTAAGTGTTACTGAAGTGAAGATTTATGGCTCAGTGTAGGAGAAAAAAATTATTTTGAGAAAACGGCCTTTAAAAATATCTATTGTAATTGAAATCTATTGACTTAAAAAAAGATAAAGTGCTATAAAAGAAACACTTAACAGTGTCTTTTGTGTGTGTTCTTTCCACTAGTCTGAAAAAACACTTTATGAAAAACTAAAAAGCCCAAAATCTCAAATTTGACAGGTGTTTTTGTCTGCCGTGTCTCCCCTTAAAGGCATAGTTCACCCAAAAATGAAATTCTGTAATTAATTACTCACCCTCATGTTGTTGCAAACCTGTAAGACCTTTGTTCATCTTTAGAACACAAATTAAGATATTTTTGATGAAATCTTAGAGCTTTCTGACCCTGCATAGACAGCAGCGTAACTTCCACGTTCAAGGCCCACAGATGTAGTAAGGACATCATTAAAATAGTCCATGTGACATCAGTGATTCAACCTTAATTTTATGAAGATACAAGAATACTTAACTTATGATCTTACCTTTATTATTTATGTCCAATTAACCCTTCACAGGCAGTTTGAGTGACAGGCAATCTGACCAATCATAATGCTAAATCTGCCATTTTTGCCTGACAAATAAACCAGGCGGGAGATTACATTAATGTTGGTGAATTTGAACTTGAAAATATTCTGTATTGGTGTCTTTCTGCAGTTGAAACAAGTTGAAACCTTTTGATTTTCAGTCATGTTTATTTTGAGCTATATGTATTAAAGAGGAAGAGATGATCGGTTCACATGCCACTTAAACTGAGGTGCTATAGCAATCTGTCACTACACATTAAAGAGCCACAAAATGCTATTTATTGCTATTTCTTCCAAAATTACAAAATTTGAAAGCGTGTCAGATGGGTTCCACTAATGAAATGTGTTCATTTTTTTGTAGAAAAACACCACAGTTTTGGCTCTCGGGTCCTAATATGTTCTTTGTTGATGATTATTGTGACTGTCCAGGATTTTTTTTTTACAAAATGTTACTTCTGCCCAGATGGAAAGTACAACTATTCCAAAAATTATTGTCTGGACCTTTGATGTGAAGAAAAGGAAGTGAAGGGCTTTAATTGAATACCCCTGTTCTGGAGAATACAAAAGGAAAAATTTGTAAGAATTGCGTTGGAGTTGCAATGAATAGGGACTTAAAAGGATAGTTCTCCCAAAAATGAAAATTAATCCATGATTTACTCACCCTCAAGCTATCCTGGGTGTATGTAACTTTCTTCTTTCAGAAGAATACAGTCAGTTATATTAAAATATGTCCTGGCTATTCCAAGCATTTCAATGGCTGTTTATGGGGGTCAGGATTTTTTAGCAAAAAAAAAATGTGTCCATCCATCATAAAAGAGTAGAATCATAAATAGGCAAACATGGTGACAAGCGCAGAACCAGAAAGGAGAGAGCAAAGTTAAACAGCAGTCATAAATTAGACATACAAAACAAAGATTTGTAGAGAAAAATGTAATTTCAATATAAAACAAAACTGTAAACAAAACTTGGTTCTCGCAAGGCTAGCATATGAATTTTCAGCATTATTACTCCATTATTCAGTGTCACATGATCCTTCAGAAATCATTGTAATACACTGATTTATTATTTTTTCAGCATTCGTTGATAAATGAAACATTAAAAAGAACAGCATTTATTTAAAATAGAAAACTTTTGTAACAATAAATACTTCGTTCAAAGTTTGGGGTCAGTTATATTTTTCTTACTTTCTCTCTTTGAAAGAAATTGATACTTTTATTCATCAAGGATGTGTTAAGTTGATAAAAAGTGATAGTAAAGACTTATATTGTTAGAAAAGATTTCTATTTTAAATCAATTCTATTCTTTTAACAATATCACAGGTTGCAAAAAAATCTCAAGCAGCACAACTGTTTTTAACATTGATAATAAAAGTAATAAATCAGTATATTAGAATGATTTCTGAAGGAGCATGTGACACTGAAAACTGGAGTAATGGATGATGAAAATTCAGCTTTGCATCACAGGAATAAATTAGATTTTAGAGTATATTAAAATTTTAAAAAATGATTTTGAATTGCAATAATATTTCAGAATATTACTTTTTTCTGTATTTTTGATCAAACAAATGGAACTTTGATGTTATAAGAGAGAAACATACCAAATCCCAAATTTTTGAGCAGCAGTGTAAGATGGCTTGACGGTGAGCAAATCATAGTGAACTATCCATTTAAAGCTTCAAAAAAGATTGAAAAGCTCCATCAAAGTATGATAAAAATGTTTCATATCATGTGTACAACATAATCCAAATGCTCTGAAGTTGTGCAAAAGCTTTGTATGAGGAACACAATTAAATTAAAATATTATTCAATTAGATTGGGTATTGGATCAGGCCAATTTGTAAACAAATCATTCTGACCAGTTCGGGGAATGTTGCTCAAATTGAAACGTTCTGACTTACAAAAAATAGTTTGTTTACAAGTCAGACATCGCTATTTCTCTAATAAACTCCGATGAACAACTCTAATTTTGGTTTGTTTTTCCAAACAAAGTTATCATATGAATTCATAAAACTTCAAATATAGCACGCAGATCATATTGACCACTGTTGTGATGCTTCTACACCTTGTGGCGTTATCAACAAACAGCACATTTTGATGTCAAGTAAGCGTGTGTGGTCCTTAACTCAAGTGCACATGTGCAGTGGAACACCAAATAATTTGCTGAATTTTCTTGCAAGTGCACTAATCCAATCTCATGCCGTCATAACCAAGCAATTTGCGGCTTTTGCATAAAGTAAACTTTCCATCTACTGATCCATCATTACTCAACAACAAATGGCTTATACCTCAAGTACACCAAATGTCTACACGTGCGCTGGAATTGACACCAAACGCTCTCACCTCAAGTACACTACATTTCCAGCGACACGTGGCTTATGGCATCATCACCAAACAGTTTGCCTTTTTTTTTCTCAAGCACACTAAACATCTAGGTACACGTGCACAGTGGCATCATTACCAAGCTTTTACCTTAAGTGCACAAAATGTCAAGCCTCCCGTGCCCTGTGGCACCAACACCAAACAATTTGCAGCAAGCATTTTCTCAAATGCAATAAATGTCTTTCTCTGCACTGAAGGTGAAATCAGCAGGAAACAATCATCAGCTTTTTCATCAAGTGCTTTGAAATGTCTAGGTGCATTTGTGCTGCAGATGAAGAACAAACAATCTGGTAACACACTGCACTATAACATCTGAAGAACCTTTCTGTTTCACAAAAGGTTCTTTGTGCAAAAGAAGGTTCTTCAGATTATAAAAAGGTAAGAAAGAGATGGTTCTTTAAAGGTGTCATAGAATGGAAAACGTACTCGGTTACTTTCGTAACCTCGGTTCCCTGAGATACGGAACAAGTACTGCGTCTTAAAGACGCTTTGGGGAAAACTCCTTTTTCTCCGAGACTGAAGCAATTTGCATTCTGTGGCACCTTTAAAGAACCTTTGACTGTATGGTTCTTTATGGAACCAAAAATGGTTCTTCTATGGCATCGCTTAAAGGTGCCATAGAATGCATTGATACAATATTTTAAATTGTTCTCTGATATCTACATAGAAGGTATATGGCATAGGAAAGGGCAAAAATTCTCCAGAAACGGTTTTACAAGTCCATTTACAACCCTAGGATTTGTCCCTAGAATGAAATGCTCTGTTATTGCCTTATTTGGAAGGCCCATGAATATTAATGAGGAGCTCTGCTCTGATTGGCTGTTTCACAGAGTTGCTCATCTCAATAGCTGGCACATGGAGGAAATATATCTTTAATTGCGGAGCTCTAGCTGCTTTTAATATGCGGTTTGTTGAATCGGCCATTTTGAATCTGCAACATTTTACTCTCACTATTGTGATCGCATGTGCTCGGTGTAAAGTTATAATGCAGTGACACAAGTACTTACCACACAAGTTTAGATGCTTGTCAATGATGCTCAGGATCTGTAAATCATTCGCCATCATTAGCGCAGTCATCTCTCTGTTTATGTGGCAAGTGAAATCTTATGTACTGCAATGTGACAGGCTACTGCTAGCATTAAGCTAACCGTGTCCCTTCAGTGGCTTGCCTTATTTTACTGATGTACAGAAGTTAATGATGACTGGGCTATGCAAATGTTGGGGGCATAACTATTAATGATCGGGGCTATTGCGTAACAGTCGGTGTTATGTTGGAATTGACCTATTTTTCGGTGGTCTTTTGCAAACACCAGATTTATATAAGAAGGAGGAAATGGTAGTGTTTGAGACACATGGTATGTCATGTCCATGTACTGAACTGTTAGTATTTAACTATGCCAATGTAAATACAGTTTTCCATTCTATGGCACCTTTAAATTGTTCTCTGATATCTACGTAGAAGGTATTTGGCATAGGAAAGGGTAAAAAAACAGAAATGGTTTTACAGGTCCATTTACAACCCTAGGATTTGTTCCTAGAATGAAATGGTCTGTTATTACTTTATTTAGAAGGTTCATGAATAATAATGATGATTGGCTGTTTCACAGAGCGGCTAATTTCAGTAGCTGGCACATGGAGTAAAATATATATTTAATCACGGAGCACAAGCCGCTAGTAATATTGAAACGGGGCATTGAAACTGCCGCTTTGAATGCATGATCATTTTACTTTCACTTTTGAGATTTGCAATTGCACATGCTCTGTGTAAAGTTATACTACAGCGGCAGTACTTACCACATATTTTACAAGTTTAGATGCTTGTTAGTGATGCTCATTTGCCATCGTCCGTGCAGTCATCTGTCCTTACTCTGTTTATGTGGTAAGCAGTGTTGTTTTCGTCAACGATGACGATGACGAAATCATTTCGTTGACGGCACTTTTTTTCATGACGATAACGAGACGATGACGAGATAAAAATGGCTCTTTGATGACTAAAACATGACGAGACGTGTGTGAGTTTTCGTTGACGAGACGAGAATAGACGAAAATGTTATTGGGTGGTCCGTCAGACGTTTAAAATGCATGACATTTCTGCTTATTGTGCATGCCAATCAAAACCTAAAAAGTATCTGCCGCTATGGCAAGCCGTTTTAACATTAAATACTCTTTGCCATAATAGTATGGCAAGCGTTTTAGCATTCTATTCTTGTTTGGTTTAGCATTCTATCCTTGTTTGGTTACGCCCACCACCTGGCGTGCAGCGCACAACGTGCTCAACACGTCACATTGTTGTCACTCAGACAGACGCGATTAACCATGATGGCGGCAAACGGCGAGAGGCCCTATGGGTGTATTTCAAATATATGTCTTTTATGTCTAAAACCATTCCTTCATTATTGTAATTATTGGTGAAAATAGTCAATCCGGAAGCTCACAATGTGTTGAACTATAGATCTGCTATTTTCACAACTTATAAGTGACACTACCCAACAGCAAAATACTTACTGACCTACATTAATTTGTTAAAAGACTACTTTTTCCCCTTTTTTTTGACTAAAATTAGACTAAAACCTTTTTGACTTTTCGTCGACTAAAATTGGACTAAAACTATCACATATAGAAGTGACTAAAATTTGACTAAAACTAATAAGCATTTTAGTCCATAAGACTAAGACTAAATCTAAGATGGTTGTCAAAAACAACAGTGGTGGTAAGTAAAATCTTATGTACTGCATTGTAACAGACTACTGCTAGTAAGAATCTAACCGTGTCCCTTGGCTCGCCTTATTTTATTAGAACACGTTATTTGTTTTACGTGCCTTTGTGAGTTCAGACACCAACCCATCCCTGCACTTAACATCCCCTGCACAACCTGGAACATAACATTTATTCCCTTGTTCTGCCATTTTCGCTATTGCCCTTTTTTTGTTTTTTTGTTTTTTTTCACAATAGCCCCTGCAGAACTTCTGATGATTGGGCTATGCAAATATTGGGAGCGTGACTATTAATGATTGCGACTATAACTTAATAGTCTGTGTTATGTTAGGATTAGCCTATTTTTCGGTGGTCTTTTGCAAACACTAGATTTATATAAGAAGGAGGAAACAGAGTTTGAGACTCATGGTATGTCATGTCCATGTACAGAACCGTTATTATTCAACTACTCAAGGTAAATACAGTTTTCCATTCTATGGCACCCATCAAAGCACCTTTATTTTTAAGAGTGTACAGTCTTCATCTGTCTGTCTAAATGTGTGCTTGTAGAATAAAAACACCAAATTTGTATTTTTTTCCTTCAGGTCTATTAGACTCAAATGCCACGTTACAAGTGCTAAGCACATAGTATTGTTGATCAATCCTGTGGTGAATTCACCGCTCTGACCCAGAGAAAGCTGCTTGGTTTAAAATGACTTCTCTGCAAGCAGAATTTCCATTTGCATTGCTAATTTCCAGCTCCACTGGTCCTGTGTAGAATTATATCTCTCACACAGACTTTAGCTTCTAATCATTAATGATTCTTGCCCTTTCACCGACAGTGTGCAGAATAATCACAGAGGAGTATTAATTTATTCTGGAGACTTAGTGACCCACTTTTTCGTACATGTCAATAAAGATCAGGCAATTTCTGAAAAATATGGCATTTATATTCCTGACACATTGTTCCATTTTGATGATAATTAAAGCTGCAGAGCTACTTGTTTCCTTAAAGATTTCTTTTGTGTCTTGATGAACATTGACAGTCTTGTCAAGTTTGGTTTATTGTCGATCTTAAAGGAAGAAGCTGAATTTAAAAATGCACTTTATAGTTTTAATTCATAAGATGTGATGATTTTATGAATATTTGAAAGAATTAATCATAATGGTTCTATATATCAATGACAAATAATCCAGTTTTTATAACATTTTTGTCATTCTTTTACTAAGATCAGTTTGTTTATGCGTCTTTCTAGTGTTATTTTAGTATTACTTATAAAGCATGTATTTGGTTTTATGATATGTGCCCCTGGACCACAAAACCAGTCTTAAGTCACAAGTAGCAAGAGCCAACAATTGCATGGGTCAAAATGATAGATTTTTCTTTTATGCCAAAAATAATTAAGATATTAAGTAAAGATCATGTTCCATAAAGATATTTTGTAAGTTTCCTACCATAAATATACCATAACTGAATTTTTGATTAGTAATATGCATGGCTAAGAACTACATTTAGACAACTTTAAAGGTAATTTTCTCAATATTTAGATTTTTTTGCACCCTCAGATTAGAGATTTTCAAATAGTTGGATCTCACCAAATATTGTCTTATCCTAACAAACCATACATTCTTCCAATTTAAAACAATTTAATACTTGTTTTCAATTTAAAAAACATTTACCCTTATGACCGTTTTTTGGTCCAGGTTCATATATTTTTGATTTTCAGTTTCAGTTTTAATTTTTTCTGATTAGAGATCTGTATTTTCAACATTGCAACTTATTCAATTTCAGTTAACAAGTTTTCTTGTCCAATTTTTTTATTTTATTTTATTTTATTTCAGCTTTGTTTCACTTAACATCATTTTATTTCATAGTTGTATTTTTGGTCAATCATAACACGGATCCATTTCCACATTCATACATGCAGTGTACGAAAATCTGATATATTTCTGCATTATTCATACATCTGTCATGTTCAAGGTAGATGTTTTATCAATTCATGCATTTCCTGGAATCAAATCCACAACCTGTGTTGTTCAAGCTAGTGTTTTGAACAAAGCCACATAAATATGGTCTGTGGCTTTCAAACCCCTTACTTATGTCATTGCCTTTGTGTAATTCTCTGTGAGATATTGATCACACACTTAGCCTCCTGCTTGTAGAGGCACATGCTGAGCATCTTTATTTGACGAGAACAGCTAGATGTATTGAGTTTGAGCTCATATCTTCTGCTTTAGTCATATGCAGGGTAAAGGGGCAGAGATGGAAAGGATTGTGTGCATAGCGTGAGCTGCCATAATTGAGGCTCATTGCTAAAAATACTGTATGCTGCCTTCAATCTATACTTCCCATCAAACGTGATCACCTTGAAATAATACAACTGCTCAAATCACATATTCACATCGCACGCAACTCTGAAGGAAACAGACCATCTGAAGCCTGTGGAGAACTGCCAGCCAAAGCCATCCAGCAGAACGTTGGAACCAATTAGACTGGTTGTTTGGTGTATGCTTATGTTTGCAAGACAGAGAGATTGTGTATTATTAGGGGCCAAGAACTGAATGTGCATAGGCATCGGTTGTGTTTTTTGAGAGTCTAGACAGTCTGTGAAACCATATGGTCAGGCTAACCGAGTGTGGAGAGGGTCTGACCATCCTTAGTATCTCCCACTGGATCCCTCTAGTGCCATCATAAACTCAAATTTGGCTTTTTGTCAGCACGTAACATCTGCCCTAGAAACACAGTTATGTCTTCTAATTCCTTGGCTCATGTCAAACTCAACAAAACCAATTTCAACTCAATTTGGCTTTGTTGAAATTGTTTCTCAGTATCTTAGTAATTGCCAGTGTTGGGAGTAAGGCATTGCAAGTAATGCAAGTTACGTAATCAGATTATATTTATGTATCAGTTTTATTTTTTCAAAAAAGTAAGTCATTTATTGACTGACAGCTGTCCTGTCTCCATGTTGAGTGAAATAGTGAATAAATAAAGAGGCATTGTGTGCACTTTCTAAACATGATGGCTGCTGTAGTTCTAGACTAAATCATCTCACTTTGACAAAATGTAGTATTTATAAAAGATAACAAAAAGAGTAAAATGCAAAGTCAGAATATGACAACTTCGATGATCGAATTCAGCCGTACAAATAATAAAAAATTACTTTAGAAAAACGTAGTATTTGTTTTTTTTTATTATTATTATTATTGCTGTATAATGTTAAACTTTTTTCTGCTGTGCCCTTTTCTTCATGCAGTCGATAATTGCACTGCACTTCTTCTGCACTTGCATGAATTCACTGCAAAAAAATAATTTTCATACTTATACTTTTTGTCTTGTTTCCAGCCGAAATATCAAAAAGGATTTTCTAGACAAGTAAAAATCATTGTCTTGTTGTCAGAAAAAACAAGTCAAAATTAAGTGAGTTTTTGCTTAGAACAATGTGATAAGCAAAAAAAAATCTTATTTCAAACAGAAAACAAGATTATTTTTCTTACCCCATTGGCAGATTATTTTGCTTCTTTCAAGCAAAAACGCACTTAATTTTGACTTGTTTTTCTGTCAGAAAAGCATTTTTTGCAGTGTTTACATTTCCTTCTGCCTGAGTCTTATTCATTTCACTTTTGGCGTAAAATGAGAACTTTTTTATATTTAAAATAATGCTGCCAATAAAAAAAAAAAATCTTAAATTAATAGTGATTAATCGCATCTAACATTAAAGTTTTTGAATATACTATTATTTTGCAATAATTGTACATACAATCTTCAAATTAATGTAGAAACAACACTATTAAAGACACTATTTTTTAAATATTTGTTAAGTATTTTTTAATGAATGAAGGTGAGTATCACTGATACTAATAATATTAATAATATTACTGATGTCTCTAGGAAATTGTTTTTTTCCTAATATTTAACCACCGACTATAACCATTCAACAGTACAAGTTAATTGAGAGCTATCAATTGTAACATTTATTAAACTTTAAAAAGAACAGCTTTTAATTTAAGTATAGTAGTTAAAGCCACCTAATATAAAGTGGGACCAGAAACTTTTTTGATTTGCCACTATTTCTTCTTAAGTACTTCAGCAGTTTGATATAAAGGCGTTTAAAAAAAAAAAAGATTTGTTCTGAATTCAGGAGCCTAAAAGAGTCTCTTTTTTGAGTCCGGTGATACCATTTTTGTCTGTCTGCAGTATTAAATTTGGCCTTAAATGGCACTGACATTTTGGTGTGCTGAATCAAAAGTAGTTAACCAGTACTGACAGTATTAACATTTAATGGCCAAAACCAACTACAAAATATAAAATCTGCCATTTTGCATTTAATTGGAATTTTTGAACTCATTCTACAATTTTAATCTGATTGTCTCCACGATTAGTCAGATAGTTTTGAGATCAGCTGGCAGAAAGTAGTTTTTCCTATTCAAAACCGTTTTCCTGTAACATATCAAGAAAACTTACTCTGAAAATGCCAGTCATGCCAATCAAGAAAAGATTTATCTTGTCAACACTTTGGTTCCCACCAAATTTGGCTCAGATATTTTCAAGACATACCCGGCAACCCGCCATGCCTCTCAAGTGCATACCTTGTTCCGCTTGACAAGAGGTATGTATGTCTGTTTGGCCTAATTTAAATTCATACCTCTGTTTTTGTACCTCTTGGCGTGGCCTCATGAATTGTACAATGTAGGTCAAGCTTCGGGCCTATAGTGCTTTTTGCAGTTGGTCCGTCTAATTGCTTGCAGCTTTTTTATTATGATGGGTTTGTGCTTCAAGATCTTCTAATATTTACAGACCCCAGGATGTTTCTGTGTTCAGTCTTCATAAAAAAAAACATAAATAAATAAGTTCAGACTTATTGAGGGCATCTGTGTGTATTTTTCTTATGTAAGCGAAATGAAAAACGTGTCCTACATCTTGACCCAAATTCAGAACAGTAAGTTCAATAGTACTGTATATACTTCATGTGCGTAAGTGTGTATTTAGGCTCTATTTTCTATACAGTGTCCATGTGTATGGTAAATAAGCATATAGGTAGGTCTTTGTGATCATGTGTGTGTGGATACCTGAACTATGTCTTTGTCTTGGTTTGTTGTGTAGGTCTTAAGAAGGCACTCTTAAAGGGCCAGACTCTTCATGTACTAGTTCGCAAACAGTAGACGTGGGCTAATATAAGCAATTCTTTTTTCTTTGACTCTCTTTTCATCATTAATCAGTTTAAAAGTTCAGATGTGGGATTTAAACAAAAAAGCTGAAAATAATCCATTCATGTACAAACTCATACATGCTCAGACTCTTTGATCTCCAAATGAAACTTCCTTTCTACATGACTTGGTATGATACACACACATAAACTATAGGGGTAGGTCACATACTGTAACTCCTGCTCTTCTTCCTCTTTGTTTTTTGTTCTCTCTCCCTCACTTATTCTCTCTCTTTCTCTCTCATCCAGCCATGATTTAAAAGGATTATTATGAGTCTCGCATCAGGGCCAAGCGGTTATGGTTTAAAGGATTAGAGTAGCAGAAGTAAAGAGGGTTGAAGTGTTCCTGTCGGAATTCTCCTCTTTCCTGGATAACAGTTTAGCTTCAGAGATCAACATCAGTTTCCTGCCTTTATCCTTTGTTCTGCATCTCGAGACCTTTCAGATGTATACAAAGGTGAACTTCAGTCTTGATCTCTGAACATTTTGCTCAACAAAAAATCCTGGAAGTATATATTGCCAGTTCTACAAAAATATTAGGCAGCACAACTGTTTTTAACATTATTAATAAGAAATGTTTCTTGAGACTGGATTAATGGCTGCTTTGTTAGTTCAAGGGTTAGTTTAGCCAAAAATGAAAATGCTGTCATTAATTACTCACCTTCATGTAGTTCCAAACCTGTAAGACCTTCATTCATCTTCAGAACACAAATTAAGATATTTTTGATGAAATCCAAGATTTCCGAGCAACACAACTACCACATTCAAAGCCCAAAAAGGTAGTAAGGACATTGTTAATATACCTTAATTCTACCCTAATTCTATGAAGCTATGAGAATACTTTTTGTGTGCAAAGAAAACAAAAATAATGACTTTATTCACAATGCATGCCTTAAAGCCTCAATATCTACGATTTTTTTATTTAAATGTCCAAAAACCACTAGAACAGTGTTATATATATATTATATAATTAATATTTTATTAGACGGGTGGCGAACGCACAGAGTAGCATTATAACAAAACTTTAAACACGCTTAAATGTATCTAGTACGATAAAACAGCGCTGCTTTTCCTGCATATGTATGACCGGAAGAAGTGGAAGCGGTCGACTGTTGCATAATAAAAGCTCTACCCTTCTTCATAATACAGTAATCTTAATAAGTCTTTAATACATTAGCTCATCCATGAACATGATTTCTGTCCAAGTCCTGTCAGATTGCATTGGCTGTGGGGATGAAGACAACTCCCATGATTCCACACTCAATCACGGCGTCATCAAACTACGCCTTTGTTTGTTTGTTTGTTTTGAATATGCGCCCTCTAGTGGGGAAAACTTCCATATTGTGCCTTTAATACTTGTTTTAGATACTATATTGTGCATTTCAGTGCATATACAAAATTGTTTCATAGTCTTGATCACAAGTGGTGCTGTGGCCTTGAAAGACCTGGCTTGTGTGTTGTCCTTTGCTAGAGTTTTGATCTCACTTACAATCTTGAGCTGTATGGTCTGTATGGCGAGTAAGGTAAGGTCAGTCGAGTTTGAACCATGGGTGCCAGCCAGGCTGCGATTCATTTTCCGTTGAGCCATTCATGTGATTGAACAGATGGTGGTGCGGCCACAGCCTTCTGGAGCTGAACCCATTGACGACAGTGCAGATAATTGTGGACCAAGAGAGGATGTCAAGAATGTTAATCTTTTCCAGTCTTAATAGCCCAGTTTATACAACTATCACTCAATCTCACCTCAGTCTTACGTATAAAAGGTAAATCACCAAATACAGTTTCAGTCTTTCAGTGGGAAGTAAGTAGTGGCTGCACGTTGCCCAATTAGACCCAGTCGAGGTTCAGGAAACAGTTAGGTGAAATTGTTAGTGAAACCACACCTTCTGGGAATCGCACTTCTCCAGCACTGTTGCAGAAAAAAGCCAGGTACAAAATGTTTTTTTTTTCTTTCTCTTTTTCCGTTGTACCAAGGTATAAACACACTGTTAAACTCTGGAATGCCTACAGCATATGCCAAGTTCTGTCATGAATCTCTAGATAGCGCAGGCTGATGGCTCCAGGGTTAGTTCACCCAAAAATGAAAATTTGCCCATGATTTACTTACCCTCCAGGCATCCTAGGTGTATATAACTTCCTTCTTTCAGATGAAGCCAATCGGAGTTATATTAAAAAGTATCCTGGCATTTCCAAGCTTTAGAAATTAATAGGCAGGTGTTTCTCTTTATCAGTCAGTCCAAAACAAGTCCAATAAAGCGCATCCATCCATAATAAAAAGTGGCTCCGGGGGGGTGAATAAAGGTCTCCTGTAGCGAATCGATGTGTTTTTTGTAAGAAACTGAAGTTTCACTGAAAGCAGCTCCAGTCGGATGATGTAGGACATATGAGTTGTGCATGCACCTGTAAGTCTCGTGAAAACCAACGTTTGTTTACAGGAGCAAAGGAAAACCAGTCTCCTCTTGGTTTATATCGAAATCCTCCAACATTTTTCTATACAAATCCACATTTAGTACTTCTAATTTGTGACCATTGTTTTGTTTCGGTCTCTCTGCTGCGCGTCTGTGTTCGTCCCCAAGCTGCTTCCATGTACAACTGTTAGTGCAAGCTAGAGAAAAGTGATTATTATGTTTTAAATATGGATATTTTTCTTGCTAAAGAAATGTATTTACACCGGAGCCGTGTGAGGCACTTTTTAATATGGATGGATGCGCTTTATTGGACTTGTTTTGGACTGTTTAAGAGAAACACCCACCCACTGCCATGATAAAGCTTGGGAGAGCCAGAACAATTTTAATATAACTGATTGGATTCGTCTGAAAGAAGGAAGTCATATACACCTAGGATGCCTGGAGGGTGAGTAAATAATGGGCTAATTTACATTTTTGCTTTAATGCAAACTGATGATATTCACAACGTTAAATTGCTCAACACAGGCTGATTGGTTCATGTTGCATATGCAGCCAATGAGTTTGCTGCTTTACATTTAAATGGCTGATTAGCATTCACCAGAGCATTTCGCAGCGCGCCTTTAGAGTTCCTCTGAAACCCTCCACCTCCCCAGCTCCACCTGTATAGATCTGCTATGGGTTAGCAGCAGCAGTGCAGCAGATCTATTTCACCAAGACGAAATACAAAAAAAATCTTCTGAAGTTGTCATGATAGAGCTGTGCTTACTGGAGGGAATTTTGCATCATTCTTTCTGCAGGATACATTGATATGTCAGTAGGTGGTCAGTCATTATGAGTGAGCTATTGGTTTAATTCAACTGATGTTTTCAAACACCTACCTGGTCTCATGATGAAAACGTACCTCTGGGAACTTTTTCGTGAGACGTTAAACACATACCAAATAAGTACATATCACTGCAGTTTCCAACAGAAATCAACACTAGAGGTGAGCACTTGTAATCATTTTCATGCACAGTTATGATTACAGCTCCATATGTTTTGCTTTCCAGACATAACAAGCTTGCTCAGTAGATCAGCCGGCATGGAATTGGACTAGAATGTGGAATCCTTGGGTACGAATCCTGTGAAAAACATGACTCACGATGAAAGAGCTGAAAGATCGAAAAACAAGCTAAAACGGCATGCTTGCGATTGTTTTTTTTATATCACATTTATTATTTTAAAACGTCACAGAGCATTAGAGTTATAGCGCCACTCAATGGACATTTCAAGTCACTGCAGTGACACCTACAAAACCAGCGTCACATAAAATGTGCCATATGTACGTTCATCTGTTTCGGCATCACTGGACATTTTACATCAGACGTTTCATGTACATAGCGGTATGTATTTCGCATCTTGCGTAAAATGTTCCCAGGGGTACGTTTTTGTCATTAGACCAGGTTGTCAAACACACTGATTCATTCAAGAATTAAGCACTTGGTTGCTGGTGTGCCAAAACATTCCATACATTGCACCATTTCGACATTATTCACTCTATTTTAGATTTCCATTACCTTCATATTACCTCATATCCTCTATGTTAATGATATATTTTATGTTTATTGTGGCTGTGGGACTCGCCAGGTCATATTACTCAGTTATTTGGTCAATAAACTATTTTTTGATTGCAGTTTTCCCAGTCTCCTCTCAGTCTCCAAGGCTTGAGATTTAGTCCTGCTACCCACTTATAGAACTCCTCCAGGGAGAAACTATAGAAAACTTCCCTAAAACAAGACCCTTGGTGCTGGTGAAGTGTAAAGTATGGAATGTTGGAATATTGTTCGCCGCTTCTGGAATGCCGAATGCGAGCCAACGGTGCTGTTGATTATTTGAAGGTGTTGAAGACTCCTCAAACTGCTGACAGAGCTGGTTGAATAATGTAAGGTTGCTGCCAACCTGATGGAATGCCAATAGCGTTATTTTTGGCGTCTCTCAAACTGTAATGATTTTTGGAGTGTTTTCCAAGGACGTGGTTGCAGGAGGATCTCCAAAGAGCACTTAGTGATTTGTGTAATGAGGAAGTTTTGCAATTTCTTTAAAAGTCAAGTGTCACTTTTCATTGACTAGATGCCTTCTCTCTTCCTCCTTCACTGTTTCCACAACAATTTCTTCTTTCTTAAAGAAGAGTGTGCATCTGAATAGCATTACTGAGTTATATAATGTTCTGTTAGAGATTAGCTTTAAGAATGTTGTGCTGAGAGAGTGAAAGACTCAGCATCAGTCTGTCGTTAGAATGGGAATGTGTGGCATTTTTCTATCATTTAAACAATTGCCTGAGCCAGGCTTAGATTGGTCTTGTGTTTTCCGCTGGATCTTGATAAGGGGATCAGTGGCCAAGTGTGGAATTTTGGTTTCAGATTTGAAACATTTTAAGCTCTCATATCTTTAATTCTCATAGCTATGGCTTTCAACAGCTTGTGGACTCTACTAAACAAAGTATTATAGATTCTTAACCTCTGTCACTAACAAAAAGAACCATGTATTTTGGGATATGTATCATAGTAATGCTATGGTATTCTTTAAAGTACATGGTTTATGAATATGGTGAGTTATGAGTGCAGCCTGCTTTGAATTTGATGCATTAAAATGACTGTGTGCTATGAAATCATGACAAGAAATGTAATTTTATTGAGTTGTCATTGCCAGCTGCTCACAAAATCAACATACCACACAACCAGTGTAGATTAAGTGACAAATAATGGTTGTTTTAGTAAATTGAAAACACAGCGTGAGCAGTGTAGTCTGATTCCTGATCCAATGGCTCACATGAGCTGGTTCATTTAGTAAATCAGAAACATACAGCATGACTAGTGTAGCCTGAAGAATGTAGTCTGATTTTTAAACAAATGACTCTTATGAGGCGATCTTTTAATGAATTGTCCAAAAGAGACAAGTCACCGTTTTGAATTAGTCTGACGGATTACAGAATACATCTGAGGTCAAAAGTTTACATCCCCCTTTTAGAATCTGCAAAATGTTAATTATTTTACCAAAATAAGAAGGATCATACAAAATGCATGTTATTGTTTATTTAGTACTGACCTGAAGATATTACACATAAAAGATGTTTACATAGAGTCCACAAGAAAAAATTATAGTTTAATTTATAAAAATGACCCCGTTCAAAAGTTTACATCCCCTTGATTCTTAATACTGTGTTTTTACCTGAATAATCCACAGCTGTGTTTTTTGTTTAGTGATAGTTGTTCATGAGTCCCTTGTTTGTCCTGAACAGTTAAACTGTCCACTGTTTTTCATAAAAAAAATTTCAGCTTCCACAAATTCTTTGGTTTTCTAGCATTTTTATGTATTTGAACTAGGGCTGTGCAATAAATTGCATGTGACTGTCATGCGTATCTCATCAGTAAAGCCGGTTCTGTGATTAGTAGTAAATCTCAATCACCTGCGTTCAGATGGTGCGGTATTTAAAACACTGAGATCACTGAAAAGCTACGCAATATTGCGTTTAAAATCAAATGCGATTCATCCGCGATTTTGAATGCGCTATTGTGTAGCTTTTCAGTGATCTACGGCTCAGTGTTTTAAATACCGCGCCATCTGAACGCAGGTGATTGAGATTTACTACTAATCACAGAACCGGCTTTACTGATGAGATACGCATGACAGTCGCATGCGATTTATTGCACAGCCCTAATTTGAACCCTTTCCAACAATGACTGTATGATTTTGAGATCCATCTTTTCACACTGAGGACAACTGGGGGACTCATATGCAACTATTACAGAAGGTTCAAACACTCACTGATGCTCCAGAAGGAAAAACCATGTATTAAGAGCCGGGGGTGAAAACTTTTGAACAGAATGGGGATTTTTCTTATTTTGCCTAAATATCATATTTTTTTCATTTAGTACTGCCCTTCAGAGGCTACAGAAGATATTTACATGTTTCTCAGAAGACAAAATAAGTTAAATTTACCCTGATCTTCAGATTTGAAAAGTTTTCACCCCCTGCTCTTAATGCACGTTTTTTCCTTCTGGAGCATCAGTGAGCGTTTGAACCTTCTGTAATAGTTGCATATGAGTCCCTCAGTTGTCCTCAGTGTAAAAAGATAGATCTCAAAATCATACAGTCATTGTTAGAAAGGGTTCAAATACACAAAAATGCTGAAAAACCAAAGAATTTGTAGGACCTAATGGATTTTTCTAAAGAACAGCAGGCAGTTTGTCTGTTCAGGACAAACAAGGGACTCATAAACAACCATCACTAAACAAAAAAGCACAACTGTGGATCATTCAGTTAACAACACCGTATTAAGAATCAAGTGAATGTAAACTTTCGTACTGGGTCAATTCAACTCTTATTTTCTCTTGTGGACTATATGTAAACATCTTTTATGTAAAATATCTTATTCAGGTCAGTACTAAATAAACAATAGCATGCATTTTGTATGATCCCTCTTATTTTGGTCAAATAATTAACATTTTGCAGATTCTGAAAGGGGGGTGTAAACTTTTGACTTAAACTGTATATTATAAAATACTTCCCAAAGAGTGTCCACCTCAGCATATTTGTAAGTCAGACCACTGCATTACACTCTCTTTCACTTTCTTATAGTGATGTGTTTTTGAATACCATTAGAAAATGCAGCAGCATTCTCAGTTCCGAGCCAGAATTCCGTTGTGGATTAACATTATACAGAGATGTTCTTCTTTTGTTCCCAGGCCAGGAAGACAGTGCTTTGATTCACAGACTCATATATATACAACACATGAATGCACACCCGCATATCCTGCTCTTCATCACCTTTTTAGTCCTACTAAATCAAGCATCGCTATTAATAGTGCCAGAGACTGAATTCCTCTAAAAGAGGCTTGAGAATGAAGCTGGTGTGGCTGTGTGAGGGAGAAAAGAAGGAAGTTTGTTAAGGTGTCTATATTACTAGGAGGATGGAACCAGTCCAGTTGTTAGGGAGATGGCTCTGTTTAGTCCAGTTTAGTAGACTTTATTGCATTCAAGACATTGTTATGTTATTATCTGTGGGGGAATGAAGTAAAGGAATGTTCTTTTGTTCTGTCAGACTCTATCCACCTGCATTGATAACAGGGTTTATGATTCACCATTGTGCTATTTGAATAGACAGCAATGAACAAGCAGGTACATGTAATCAGTGGAATAAATATCAGTCTTACTAAAGCAAGTCTAAAATATTTATGTTTTTGTGTGTGCATCAGTGGTTCAATTGTAATTTTATGAAGCTATGAGAATACTTTCTTTGTGTAAAGAAAATGCATGCGCCGTGGTACTCTTGTAAACGTGCGTCGAAGACTAAAATGGAACAGAAGAAATTCTTGAGTAAAGTTATTTTTGTTTTCTTTGCACACAAAAAAGCGTTCTTGTAGCTTCATAAAATTCCGGTTGAACCACTGATGTCACATGGACTATTTTATCGATATTCTTACTACCTTTCTGGGCCTTGAATGTGGTGCGTTGCTGTCTATGCAAGGTCAGAATGCTCTCGGATTTAATCAGAAATATCTTAATTTGTGTTCTGAAGATGAACAAAGGTCTTACAGGTTTGGAACAACATGAGGGTGAGTAAAAATGACTTTCATTTTTGGGTGAACTTTCCCTTTAAAGTAAAATTCATGATTCTTTGGGCTGATACATGCTAGCATGCTGATACAAACTTAGCTAATAAGGAGGTCATCTTTCCATTCCCCAGAATGATTTTTGTTAGTATGGAAAGTCTGAAGCCATTTTTGGAAAATGGTGATGTGTTGTTATTTTTTGTGTTTTAGGAGAACACAGAATCCTTCATTGTTTGGTTTCCAGGAATTTTTATCTGCCATTTTCCATGGCTGGACAATGGTCACAAGGTTGTATCTGGTCACAGTTAACAGACACTTTCCAGTTTCCACATTATTAAGGACTTGATGGTGTTTTGCTGCATGTGTGTTTGTGAATGCTGCCGTTCAAAAGCAAAATGCAAAATGCATTGCACCACAATGTAATGTAATGTAATCACAGTCACAGTGTAATGGAAGAAGCAACTGATAATTTCTTACAGATTGTGATGTATCTTAGTGAAACAGACTATTGAACTCTTGATGGAAGCATATGATTGTGTGGGGATATATTTATATGAATTGTACACTATTTGTGATTATAAGTTATTGTTATGTAATATATATAATAGCATTATGTCTTTCAAACAAGAAAAGTTTTTCGACCTACCCTAACTGTCTTGAACTGGAATACACAGAGTTGACGCAGAGCTAGACAAAACAAGCATTTGAGGTTAAAAAGTATAGAAATTGTCAGTTTTTTAGAAAATAACTGATCGTTTCGCTAGATAAGATCCTTCTTCCTCGGCTTGGATCGTTTGGAGCCTTTTGAAGATTTTGAAGATGAACTCAATTTGTGAATTTAATATTTTTTCATGCCATTACATTGTTTAGAGCGTTAGAAAAAAAATGGAAAATTAGCATTTTTGGAAAATGATATTTTATTCTATGTCCTCTGTAGAGGACACTAGGACTTAGTTTTTTTCTAAAAAAAAAAAATGGCGTGAATAGACATTAAAAAGACAAAACAATTGGATTTTTTCTTTTTAAATCACCAATCAGTTTTTAGGTTTCAGGATTTTTTGTATACCGAACTTTGTTTAAGGATGTTTCTCAACTATGTTATAAAACATATAACAAAATGATTTGATATACCATTTTGTTTCATGCAGTATATGTGTAAAAATTTCCACAAACTGGTTTTCCCATTAAACACAGTGTATCTATACACTGTATCTAATTTGCATATGATGGGAGTAATAATTGGTCAGATTTTCATAATAATATCTAATATTACATAAGAATATTGATATATTATTTATTTTCCTATTCAATTGTTATGTCTCCCAAAATGCATAATAGTTTCATAACAGGAAGTCATATTTGGATTTGAAAACCCATAACATTTTCCTGAGGTGTTGCTTTATGATAAACAATTAGAAAATTATTCAGATTTAAATGACAATTACAAAATATTATCATTTTCCATAAGGAAGTACAATATTTCACTAAATACATTTTAGCCATCTTTAAAGACCAAGGAGAGGGTGTGGTCATGATCAAACGTTTCCAAACTTTTGGTACCTCTAAAGAGCCCTGAATGTGTTCTGCACAGGATATCCAGGCTTAAACTGTGACATGTGAGTTCTCATAGAAAATTCACTAAAATATAATGTCCATTACAGAGGCAAAAACTCCATAGCTGGGTCTCAGGAGGATATGAAGAGAAATCCTGAAATGTTTTCCTCGAAAAACATCATTTGCTTACGACTGAAGAAAGAAAGACATGAACATCTTGGATGAAAAGGAAGTAAATTAACTGTTTTGTTCTGGGAGTGAACTAGGGGTGGGCGGTACACCGGTATCATAGTCAACACCGGTGTGACATTGCGCCACGACATGGATTTTCTAATACCGTCAATACCGTAATAAATCAATGTTGTGCATTGAACGGCTGCATTTACATCAATAATAGCTAATTCTAAATAATAAGCTACACCTAAGTTTAATTTGCCTGCGACCGTTTGTCAATTACGTGCGCTCATAGACAGTCGGTGCGTTCACACTACACCATGCGCATGGCGTCACTCACTCTAGTTTATCCGCGGGAGGTTTCCCCATCACTCGCGCAAATAACAACACGGCGCGATCGACAATGGCGGAGATAAATACGACTGCTGCTTTGTTCCTGTTGTGCAAGTTCTAAATGCACCGGAAAGCCAAACCCCGACCGACCTGTCTAGGTTCACAGCACAGTAATGTATCACAGACATATCTCACGATTCCTTCTATCAACAAAGTGTGTAGAGAGAGTAAATATGAGATTGATTGCAGTACAGAGAGCGTCTTTGATTAAGATAGAGTTTTGTTATATCGCAAACTAAGATGAGGGACAGCTTTTAATATTTTTATGGGAGTTTGTAAATTAGATATTAATTTACTACAGCCGTTAAATAAACAAGAAGTTATTATTAGGTGACTTACATTACTGAGAATAACACTATACCCGATTTTGCTCAGTTTCATTTTCAAAATTTATTCTGGAATAAGTCACACCGCTGTGTTTAAATGAAGATGCACAGTTCTCCAATCAAACACAGCGGTGTTTCGTTTATAAGTGAACGTGCATTTTTAAACTAATCTAGTGAAATGATTCAATTTCGCATTCATAAAGAGAGTCACTTGAATGAACGTGTTCAAACGAATCAAATGAACAATACGATTCAGTAATTAATTTCATTGTCTTGCCGCCACCTGCTGGCAGATCCTTTCAGTTATTGAAATCTTAAATACTCGTGTATTCCAAATTTTATTTTAAAAAAAACCCCACTAATCTCAACATGATTTTATAGATTTGATTGCACTCATGGCACCTCTGAGCCTCATTTTCATGGACAAAACTATACAAATAAAGACAGAAATCTTGCTGATGATTATTACTTGCGGAACTATTGGCACTACCTCACAGGGGTTTCAGTTCAATGAAGCAAATTGACTTGACTGGAGAAGCCATATCTCAGTGGATTCACTCCACCAACTCTTATTTGTCAGCATTGAAGGGCCTGAGTTGGACCTTTTCAATGGCCAAAAGGTAGTTGAAAGATGGCCCTGAGAGTATCGCTCTAGAACAGAGACAATATTTGTGATCTTCTGATCAAGACCAGGTACATAATACCGTGATATTATACCGGCACCGTTCAAAAGATGAAAAATACCGTGATATTAATTTTAGGTCATATCGCCCACCCCTATGGAGAAGCCATATCTCAGTGGATTCACTCCACCAACTCTTATTTGTCAGCATTGAAGGGCCTGAGTTGGACCTTTTCAATGGCCAAAAGGTAGTTGAAAGATGGCCCTGAGAGTATCGCTCTAGAACAGAGACAATATTTGTGATCTTCTGATCAAGACCAGGTACATAATACCGTGATATTATACCGGCACCGTTCAAAAGATGAAAAATACCGTGATATTAATTTTAGGTCATATCGCCCACCCCTAGAGTGAACATCTTAATGTGCAATTTCTCAGTAGAGTGATTTCTGCGGAAGCGACTAACCTTGCTCACCTTTGTCTCATTAGATCTCATTAAGAGTGTACAAGGCCACATTTTACAGACTGTGTTTGTTTGAGTCACACGTGCACCTTTTTTCTCTGCTGTGTCTGGGATCTTTCTAATCAACTGTCTCCTTCTGGAGGTCATGTACTCTGTTGTTTGGTCAACGCAAAAGAAGATTTAGGGTGTTTGTTAGAGTGTTTATGAAGTTAATCTTCTGTTTTCCTCATTGCTATAGATTAGTATACAAACAGTGGAGGCTGTTACGCACACACCGTCTGTATTTCAAAGGCAAGGGCTTGCGTGAGACGAGAATGTGGGGGATATGCACACGTGTATGTGTGTGACTCCTGTCTGTTCACACACCAGCACCTGGCTGGCTCTCAGGGTTTGGTGTTATGATCACCATTACCATCTAAACCGCAGCCAACACCCACTCGCACCACCGCGCTGTTTCTTTTGGCACAGGGTCAAACGACCGTCTGTGGCTACATGAAAACACACATTACACATGACTGTCTGCTGCAGATCTCTTGCTGTTTTTTAGTCAAGAACAACTGTTGATAGAAGGATATGACTGTGTAAAGATATATTTATTATAAGTTACTATTATATGTGACCCTGGACCACAAAACCAGTCATAAGGGTACATTTTTTTAAAATTGAGACTTCCATTGATGTATGGTTTGTTAGGATAGGGCAATATTTGGCCGAGATCTACAACTGTTTGAATATCTGGAATCTGAGGGTGCAATAAAAAAATCGAAATATTAAGAAAATCTCCTTTTAACATGTCCAAATGAAGTTCTTAGCAATGCATATTATTAATCAAAAATTAAGTTTTGACATCAGTAAGATTTTAAATGTATTTAAAATAAGTTTCTAATGCTCATAAAGGCTGCATTTATTTGATCAAAAATTATATTGTGAAATATTATTATGATGTAAAACATCACTCTTCTATTTTAATATATATTAAAAATCAAATTTATTTCTGTGATCAAAGCTGAATTTTTCAGCATCATTACTCCAGTATTTAGTGTCACATGATCCTTCAGAAATCATTTTTATTATTTTTAACATGCTGCCTGATATTTTTCTGGAACCTGTGATACTTTTTTTCAGGATTCTTTGATGAATAAAACATTTAAAAGAACAGCATTTATTTAAAATAAAAATCTTTTCTAACAATATACACTATTGTTCAAAAGTTTAGGGTCAGTACATTTTTATTCTTTTTTTTTTAAATTAATTAATACTTTTATTCACCAAGGATCTGTTAAATTAATGAAAAATAATTGCATAGATTTACAATGTTAGAAAAGATCAATATATGTTATATAAATGTTGTACTTTTTAACTTCTTATTCATCAAAGAATCCTGATCTTTACTTAATATCCTAATGATTTTTGGCAAAAAAAATAAAAAAATTATGATTTTATGAAATAATTTTGACCCATACATTGACTATTGCTACAAATATTCCCATGCTACTTAAGACTGGTTTTGTGGTCCAGGGTCACATATGATATATATATAAAATAGTATTATGTATTACGGTATTATATACAGTATTGTATCTTATAATAGTATTATATCTTTCTCCTGACATTACTTTTTTTAACTTTTTATTTTTTGTCTCTGATGCAGAAATGGCTTCCATGGGGCAGAATGAACAGAAAGTAACAATCATTTCAATACAGTTTTTCCTCTCAAACAAAGTTTTCACTGTAATTCCTGACTGTGTGTAGAACCTACAACTCTGCACTAACTCTGCCTTGATTAATTTAGTCTATTCTTAACAGTTTGAGTGTTGCTTGTTTTGTGAACAGTGTCACAGTGTAATTAAGGCTTTGCTTTACTTAGTATTTTTGTCTTGTTTCTAGTCTAAAAATTCTTAAAGTGGTCATCGGATGCCCATTTTCCACAAGTTCATATGATTCTTTAGGGTCTTAATGAAAAGTCTCTAATATACTTTGGTTAAAAATTCTCAGTAGTAGTGTAAAAAAAAACCTTTTACAGCTGCGTCACGAATGATTCACACGAAGATAGACGCATATGTAGATCGGGATTGGCGCTTTCAATTTAAAAACGAAATTAAAAATAAAAAAATAAAAATTATTTGGAACTAGTTTTTGCCAGATTATGGGAAAAAATGTAACTATAAAGACAGATTTGACAGATGCTCTTTTGTTTTATGAACTGGTGTATAGCTGCACATCTTAAAATTTAACTCTCACGAAAGCACACTTATTTTAGTTACTAGTTGTTTTACCTCTCTAGATGCCTTGATTTTCTTCAGGCATGTTATATTTACCATGCCTTTCCATCTTCCGGAAAAACAAACACTCACATCCGAATCTGCCTGCATCCCTCTAGCCTTATCTCCCACCGAGCTGTCAGGAGCGACGGAGCAAGAGAAAAGAGCAGAGACAGAAGAGGCTAAATAGCACGCATTTGGCGGGAAGAAAGAAAACAAGCCACTCAAAACAAACAGCCAGCAGGCTAAATATGAAACCAGTTATATTTGGGCTGACATTAAATACGGTCGTAACAAACAGAGAGAAGAGAGGCTGACTCACACACTCGCTCGCTTTCATATGCTGTGATATCAAGCTTTAAATCAGAATTCCTGGAACCATCTAGAATGGAAAAAAAGCACTTGTTGAGTAGCTAAGAAAGACATCTTTGTGCAGCTCCTTCTGGCAGAATTAACATGCTTATCCTTATAAATATTTATTCCGAATGCATATTTACACAAACACACACATACACAGCTGTTTGTGTTGGGTTTCCCCTAATATGTTTTATGTGGAGCGAGTTATATAACTACAAACGCACACACATTGCAAGAACAAAGGGTTCACAGAGCAATATTTTACTCGGGAAGACCTTTACAAAGTCTTTATGTCCTATATGTCTTGCTGCGGTGAACACCGATTGACACGTTTACAGTAAACATCTCAAGTGAGTGTATGCAGACCAGACTGTGCCTAAAGTGATAGTTAGTGCTAGTCTCAGAAAGCATTGCATAACCACTGTGCATGCATTTGTAAAAACAGAAATGTTAATGATGGTGCTCAAGTCATAATTAAAAATGAGCAGAGTGAATGTCATAAGGACTTTT
Organism: Garra rufa; assembly: GCF_049309525.1. Classification (NCBI taxonomy): domain Eukaryota; kingdom Metazoa; phylum Chordata; class Actinopteri; order Cypriniformes; family Cyprinidae; genus Garra; species Garra rufa. The sequence continues at coordinate 4,744,977 of NC_133373.1, read as the reverse complement.
GAGAAGATGCATCTGAACATAGACTTAAGCCTCGTTCACACTGTCAGCCCAAATCCGATTTGTATGCAAATCCGATTGAAATCCGATCATATTTAGGTAGTCTGAACAGCAGCAAACTACATGAAATCCTATTTGGACAAATTCGTTTTGAGCTACATTCGTGTGTGGTTTGGAATCCTATTCAAATTGGATTTCTGCTTTTTCACGTTTTCATGCCACGTAAAACGTAAAAATCGTCAGATGTTTTTGTGGAAAACATAACAAACGTCTTTGCAGAAACAAGCTTGTGTTGTTGCGAACTGCGGGAAAAGACGATATACAGCTAGTATACGCACCTCTTTGAGTTTGAAACCAGCGGAGACGGCAACACAGAATAAAAATGCCTATTCCAGGTTCCTGCGTTTCTGCTGCTGCTTTAGAAGACGAAATATAATCCAGCGCGATGGCAACATTGTCCTAGCGCAAGCCAGCATCTATATTGCAAACTGTATTGCTGTTATTGTTGTTTTTAGCGTTGACATAATAACCAAAGTCCTTAGTCTTTGATAATAACGCAACGGTATTGCCATAGAAACCAACGCACATTCCGTAAATCGAAAGAGCGCTTATGGACACACAAATCGGATTTGAACAGTTGCGTTATGACTGTGTGGACAGTCAGTTATTCAAATCCGATTCCATCCAGATATGGACAAAATCGGATTTGGGCTGACAGTCTGAACGAGGCTTTTCATACCCTGGAAATCCAGAGGTCTCGCGAGAGCACAATTTGAATTGTCTCTATAAGACACTCTGGCATCGAGCAATGATGCACGTTACTGCATTACGTAAGCAGTTCTGGGAACCAATCAAATCGGTGTATCTGATGTAGGCGGGCCAGAGGCGAGCTAAGCTGATGACGACAGCGCTGCGACGTCCGGAATCATTTAGTAAACATTGAAAGATGGCTACAGATGAACGCCAGTTGTTTGAAACGGCTTTGGCCGCTACAATGAACGAGTTAGACTTGGCTTTTCATATAAAAAAGGAACAGAAAACCGAAAACTCGAATCGTTCCTTTGCAAGAAGGACGTTTTTGCTGTTTTGCCGACTGGATACGGCAAGAGTTTAATCTATCAGTTAGCTCCGCTGGTAGCTAAGCGTATGGGGCTTAGTGAAAACCCACTGGTGGTTGTGGACAACGTTGTTGTGATTGGTCGTGGCGTTATTCAATTGCGTGCAGTGAGAGTTTCAAATGCATGCTTGGTGCCGCCCCTCGAGTTAGGCCCTTTTCATTGCTCGATGCCAGACCCTTAATCTTAATAGATTAGGGTCTGGGTTTTTTTCCAGGCTAAGTCTTTCATGCTGTACTAGTCTTACATAAGTGTACTGCTCCTCTCTAGCCATGCATCTGCGGGTTTGGCTGGGCCAAATGGGTTTCAAACTGGCAGAGCTGAATGGCTTTTTCTCAGGTGTGAGATTGTTTAGATCTGGTTGAAGGATGGGCGGCACCTTGCCCAGCCCTTGCATTCCACAGCTGGTGCATGATGGTGTGCCAGCCTCACCCACCCATGTTCCCACTGCAAAAAATGCTTTTCTAGCTTAGATTTTTTGTCTTGTTCCAGCCAAAATATCTACAAATTTTTAAATCAAGAAGGATTTAAAAATGATTGTCTTGTTTTCAGCAAAAAAGTCCAAATTAAGTGCATTTTTGCTTGAAACAAGCAAAATAATCTGCCAATGGGGTAAGAAAAATAATCTTGTTTTCTGTTTGAAATAAGATTTTTTTTTTCTTACCCCACTGGCAGATTATTTTGCTTGTTCTAAGCAAAAACTCACTTCATTTTGACCTGTTTTTTTTTTTCTTAAAACAAGAAAATAATTTTTACTTGTCTAGAAAATCCTTCTTGATTCAAGAATTTGTAGATATTTTGGCTGGAAACAAGATAAAAAATCTAAGCTAGAAAAGCATTTTTTGCAGTGCCTGTTTTGTCCTCCATTTGCCTTCTGAGTCTCTCTCCGCTTTGCTTTCAGCACCATCAGTGCAGCTGGAATGACAATAAAGTTTGTTTTTGTCGGACACCTTTGTTCATGCGTTCTCCGCTAAATGAAACCGAGACATTCTCTCTCACTTTCGCCGTCTCTCACTCTCTCGTTCCCCAGCGTCTGAGTTTAGTGAGTGCATATTACATTTTGATTAACTCGGGAGCTGTTGCCGTGCAATGAAAAGAGCTTTTGTCCTCTCTTTCCCTTTCAGCAGTACAACTAAATCTAATATAGAGCCCACATTACGTACTTACAACATTGTATACAATATATTTTAATGGTGTATTTATTTACAGTATAATTTAGCACAATTTTCAGTAGTAAAGGCACACCCTTAGAAAAAAACGTGCCAAAGTGTATGACTGCAGAAAAATCTATATGTTTGTATTGAACATTTATGGAACAACAGATTTTGTGTGGAAATAAATCATACAAGTTGTTTATTTTGTTCCAAAATCTTCTAAATGTTTGAGGTGGCAAGGAGGGCTATAAAAATACAAAATACAAATACAAGCTAAAATTATGTCTTTTTTATGATGTCTGAGTTTAAACTTGTTCAAAACAATCACTTTAGCAAACTATTTTCTGCTTATTGTAATAAATGAAAGAATTAGTTTTTGTTTAATTAATATACTGTCATCAAAATATTTTACATATATTTTAAAATACAGAAACAAAATCATTTTAAAATGGAAAGATTCTGAAAGCATTGAAGGAGATCCTATATTAATGTAATATATATTTGCAGTAGTAACAACAACACATATTTTATTATATGATTAATAGCATGTTTTTAAATATTATGGTTTCATTCTAAACATGGTAATTATCTGCCATAATTTAGGATATTTACCATCTGAATCTAACAATGTCATGTCAACAAATAGAAAAATCAGCCTTCTATAAATGATCATGTTAATTATTGTGCCTTTAGCCCCAACAGCGGGGGTGCTATTTTACCCCAAATAACATATTTCTACATATTCTTTTGTTATTTAAAAACTCCTGCTTTAATTATCTTAAACAAAACTGAAAATCAATAAGAAGACCTTTGTCTCAAGATATATTTAAGTATTTTAGCAATTCTCATTTGCTTCTTAAATCTATAACATTAAAAAACAGTAAACCGTAATATTGTGAAATGTAGTATGTATTACAACATAAAATAACTCTTTTGTATTTTAGTATATTTTAAAATGTGGAATGTATTCTTGTGATGGCAAAGCTGAATTTTCAGCATCATTAGCTCCTCAGTGTCATTTGATCCTTTAGAAATCATTCTAACAGCAGATTCACTGCTCTAGAAACTTTTATTATTATTATTATTATTATCAATGCTAAAAACAGTTATACTGTGCTAATTTTTTTTTTTTTTTTTTTTTTGAATCTTTAATGAATAGAACATTCAAAAGAGCAGCATTTATTTAAAACGAAAACCTTTTGTAACATTAGAAATGTCCTTACTGTCAATTTAAAGAGGTCATCCTTTTTTTTTTTGGCTAAAAACACATCAATACTCCTTAAATATCAAACAATCTGTTCTAACACACAAAGCCATAGTGATCATGTAATAAAAAAAGTTACTCACACGGATCCAATATACAGTATAGTTGGCACTGCACTTCTATAGATTCAATCTTTCTGAAAATCCCGTATCAAATTGTGCTTTGTTTGTAAATGTATCCACGGTAAAATTAAGTGAACAAAGAGCCAAGTTCTTACTGATGCAGTTTGGATCTTCATTAAAACATTAAAAGTTCATCCACTCTTTTCCTAATGTTCTTTACTGACCCAAATGAGTTTGATGCTGCCTTGATGCTGCCAAAAGTACAGTTTGTAACATTGTGCAAGCATACATTTCTATGTGAAGAAATCCAGAAAGAGTGATTGTTCCAATATCATTGATATAATGTTCAGACACTCATGTCTGAATGTGTGTTTGTAGGAGTCTCAGGCCCTGAGGAGCTGACAGTGGAGCGTGCTCACTCTGCTCTGGAGAACATGTTTGAGACACTAAGGGGAGTCAGTCACGCCAGAGACATCCTGAAGCACTTCAGCTCTGTGTACACTGCCAGTGATGGAGCACACCAGGTCAGTGACCCTTGAACAACATGTAGATAACATGCAATTTATGTTTCTCAGACATGCAATGCAACATATTAACAATCAGCTGGCCTCCTTAAAACATGAATATAAACTTTAGCTAAACCAGCTCCCCAAATCATACTTGTCCTCCTTTTTAAGAGTCTCAAAGCCTGAAGATACTTGTATTGAGGGTCCAAAAATGAACTGTGCTGGACAATAATAAATAAATAAAGATATGAAAGATTAAAATATGCATAAACCATATTTCAATACTGAGAAAAAATATTACAAACTAAAGTCGAAAGTTTAACATGTACCTTGCAGAATTTGCGAAATGTTCATCATTAGAGTGGCCATACAAAATGTTGTTTTTATTTTAGTACTGACCTCAATAGAATGTTTCACATAAAAGATCAAGTCCACAAGAGAAAAAAAATGTTGAATTTATAAAAATGACCCTGTTCAAAAGTTTACATACACTTGATTCTTAGCACTGTGTTGTTACCTGAATGATCCACAGCTGTTTTTTTGTTTTTGTTTGTTTGTTTAGTGATAGTTGTTTATGAGTCCCTTGTTTGTCCTGAACAGATAAACTGCCTGCTGTTCTTCCAAAAAATCCTTCAGGTGCCACAAATTCTTTGTTTTTTCCAGCATTTTTTTTTTGTATTTGAACCCTTCCCAACAATGACTTGATTTTGAGAACCATCTTTTCACACTGAGGACAACTGAGGGTTGCAACTATTACAGAAGGTTTAAATGCTCACTGATGCTCCAGAAGGAAACACAATGCATAAAGAGCCAGGGGGTGAAAACATTTGAACAGAATGAAGATGTGTACATTTTTCTTATTTTGCTTATTTAGTACTGCCCTTCAGAGGCTACAGAAGAGATTTACATGTTTCCCAGAAGACAAAATAAGTTCAATTTACCCTGATCTTCAGATTGAAAAGTTTTCACCCTCTGTCTCTTAATGCATGTTTTTTTTCTTCTGGAGCATCAGTGAGTGTTTGAACCTTCTGTAATAGTTGCATATGAGTCCCTCAGTTGTCCTCAGTGTGAAAAGATGGATCTCAAAATCATACAGTCATTGTTGGGTTCAAATACACAAAAATGCTGAAAAACCAAAGAATTTGTGGGACTTTTCTGAAGAACAGCAGGCATTTGAAGTGTTCAGGACAAACAAGTGACTCATGAACAACCGTCACTAAACAAAAAAAAACAGCTGTGGATCATTCTGTTTACATCAGAGTATTGAGAATCAAGCTATTATATAATTCAACTATTATTTTCTCTTGTGGACTATATGTAAACAACTTTAATGTGAAATATCTTAATCAGGGCAGTACTAAATAAAAAATAACACACATTTTGTATGATTTTTGCCAGGTATATGTAAACTTTTGACCTCAACTTTTGACCTCCTTATTTATAATAAAGAAGGTGAGGTATGATTTATTATGTACATGTATATTTGCATGGCTTTGTATTGTAATTTATTTATACATCCTTGGTTATGTATTTATTTTGTTATCAAATATACTGGATTCTGTTCTGTACTTTGACATGTAAAAAGAAAAGGAGCTGACTGCACCACAACATAATGCATGATTTAAGTTGAATTGTGCAAATGATCATCTGATCTTGCTAATCAAAGTGCTGTGAATGATTCAAATGAAAGAACATCGATTAAACAAAACATCTGTCACAATTTGCATGTCCGCTAACTTTTATCTTCATGGAAAGAGTTACTAGAATGCAGACACATTTTTCCTAGAACTCCATTTGGCAGCACAAATGTGGATTACTCCTCAATATGAAGAAAAATCAGAAATCATCATGTTTTTGTAGTTTCACTGAGAGATAGAAACTGGTTAGTGTTGTGTATAATGCTGTGACTCTTTTTCTTTAGTTAAAACAGTTTGTTTTGAACCCTGTGCATACAGTATCTAATACAAACAGGGCAGAATGCCTCTGTGATTCATACAGATATTGTAATAATTCTCTGTCCTGTTTCTTGATAAATATCGCCGTGCTTTTAGATAACTGTATTCGTGCAGGACCTGTGACAGACTGTGTGTGACTGTCTTTCACAACTGGAAGCTGGAGTGCGTCACAGCCTGTATGACAGAACAGGACATCCACTCTTGTACGTCTGAGAGCGTTTCATACACTCTTGTGTGCATTTGTGTGACAGACAGTGAAAGAGAAAGTGCCAGGCTGAGGGACAGAGAGGAAAAGAGCTGATTATGTAACACATAATGTCTTCTTTTCCCAGCCAGAGAGCACTTGCAATCTGGTCATTCACAGATGTTCCTGCTGGTTCAGTAGTTTTAGTAGTGTTATTCATTAGTGCTGGGGAATAATTAGCTAAAAGTAGTGATGCTTGTAACTCGTTGCTTTTTTTAACACTCTACACAACCTGACAAGAGCTCATCTGTGTCGCTTTTTGTGTATAATATGCTTTTTTGATCAAGCTGCAGTCACTGTGCATTACTGTTTTTAACGTTACATTGTAGCACAAGCAGATTTTCGGCCAGGATATAAAATTAGCTTCTGTTAGTTAGTAGTTTGTAAGGTAGCTTCACATGTTGAGTTGTTAAGTTGGCAAGCTACTGTTTCATTGTCTGTTATTGGTGGATTTTTCTAGGGCTGTCCCCGAATAGTCGAAGATTCGATGCATCGATATGCGGAGCCTGATTCGACCACCGATCTCACAGTCGAATCTTCGCGGGTGAAACGAGCATCATACCATTTTGCCAATATGGGGGTGCTCAATGTCTAAATTTCACACAGAACTACTGGTTTTGTACGGTTATATTAAGTTATATACAGCCTTTGATTATGATAATGCAGTAAAAACAAAAGTGAAAAGAAAGAAGCGTTCAATAAATATTTTTTATGTTTGTGAATAAATCCAACCACCCCTGTGACTAATTTAATTTTCACTTTCCCTGATGCATGACGAGATGAGGACCATCTTGACGGCAGGGATGGCGGCGATCACACCGAACGCGTTTTTGCAGTTGGAGGCGCCTCTTTTGAATGGTTTTCTGTTGGCAGTGAGCGTTCTGCACGCTGTTTATGCGCCCCGGCGCCTCGCGTTTTCGCCGCCTGCTGCGCTGCGCCTCGCGTTTTGCAGGAGCGCTCTGAGCGCCTCTGAAGTTGAAAAAAAAAAATCAACTCTGAGCGGAAAAACGCCCAACGTCATTCGCGTTCTTTTCCATTGTCCAATCGAATGAATGGAGAGGCGGGCCTTCTGTTGTGATTGCGAAAGTTTACCGTTGCTTAAAAAGTCCGGAGACTCCAAGAAATGGAGGAGAAACCTTTGGTGTCTATCGTGGGAAAACCGGAGCTGTATTATTTAGGGTTTCTGCTAATATGACAGTTTACTTAACAGCAAAAAACTAAGATTTTAGAGCGCTCGCGCTATAATCCTTTGAATTGACTGACAGGACAGCTGTTTTGGTCGTTGCTTAGCAACATAAAAAAACCGCAGCACACTGCTCTTTCATTAAAAGTCACCAAAAAAGGCAGTGCTGTGCGCCTCGCGTTTTTAGAACTAAAAGACGCGTTCTGTGTTTTTATTTAAACCTAAATAAGTTTGTCTGTCAGTTGGCAGGCAGTTTTGGTCGCTTATAAAATAAAATAAAAATAGTTTTACCCTCCTGCTGACTATAGAGATCGCTCAGACATGTGATCAAATGGGCGGCAACCTCTTCAGAACGCAAAGAATTATGGGTATGTTTGGCCCGGCTGGCATAGCAGGCTAGTAATCTGGCATGAAAATAATGAAAAATTAACGTGAAAACAGAATATAATCCTATAAAATGCAGCGAGCTAAAGAAAACATTGTCGGACCATACCGCCTAAAACTAAATCCTTATGCAAAAACGAGATATGACGAGAAAAAAACGAGATATGACGAGAAAATAAAGGGAATCAAAGAACTGGATCCTTACGAGCAGAGCGACTGGTCAAGGGACGTCAAACTGTTGCCCAACTTCCAGCACCCATATATATATACAACTATATGATAAGTGTTAGTGCATACACACACGAAGTTGCGATAATCAGAACTGTCCTTATTAGTGGTTCCATTTAGGTTGCGTGGGACTCAGCAGCGCACCAGCCAGAGAAGAGTCATGGCAGTGCGATGCTTGCACATGTCTGTAACTTATCACCCACAACCTACCCTCATACATTTCCAGTTCTTTTCTATGGATTCTTTATAATGTAAATGTTTTGATCTAAATGTATTAACATGTTAAATATGTAAAGAAACTGAAATTAAGTTGGTTGTTACTACTATTCAAGTTATGTAATTGAAAAAAAATCATTAACGTTACATGTGAGAAGAGACATTACAAAATCTTTTGGAAAACAATTTTTTTTTTACATATTAGATGTGAGCATGGTGTATAATTCTAACACGATGGCTTCACAACAATACTTGGACACATATTGGTCAAAGCACAGCACACAACCACAATTTTATCCAGCAAAGTCTTTAATGTTTTTAAAAGAAGTATCTTCTGCTCACCAAGGCTGCATTTATTTGATAAAAACAATTTAAAAAACAGTAATATTGTGAAATATTATTCCAATTTAAAACGGCTGTTTTCTATGTGAATATATAGTAAAGTTTAATTTATTTCTTGATCAAAACTGAATTTTCAGCATCATTACTCCAGTCTTCAGTGTCACATGATCTTTCAGAAATCAGTTTAATATGACGATTTGATGCTCAAGAAACATTTATGATTATAAATGTTGAAAACTGTTGTGTACAAAAATTTCTTAAAATTCTTTGATGAATAGAAAGTTCAAAAGAACAGCATTCATTTAAAAAAGAATATTTTCTAACATTATAAATGTCTTTACTGTAACTTTTAATCAGTTTAACTTGATGAATAAAAGTATTGATTTATTTTATTTCTTTCCCCAAAAAATAAAATAAAATTCTTACTGACCCCAAACTTTTGACCAGTAGTGTTTAATGTTACAAAGCTTTAGATTTAAAATAAAGGACGTTCTTTTGAACTTTCTATTCATCAAAGATGTTCATTTCAACACTGATAATCATAAATGTTTCTTGATCATCAGATCGTCATATTAGAGTGATTTCTTAAGGATCAAACACTGAAGACTGGAGTAATGATGCTGAAAATTCAGCTTTGATCACAGAAACAAATTGGGTCTCCTTACTGCGGTTATCCATGCCATTCGTCGCATTTTTGTCACCTCTAAAACATGGCTTGTACAATTATTATTCCACGCTGGAAAACGATAGAAGGATATTCCGTTCTTAAGCTTTAATCCACTTCTATCGTGAGAACGACTATTGCAGTATATAACACAGCAGGTAGACGGCATCTTGAACTCTTCCCTCCATGCAATCAAGTCTGGCGCCTAATGTTTGTGCCGCGGATTCCCAAAATGCTTTGCGTTCCCCACTGAGAATACGTCATGATGACGACACATGAGCGATCCTTATAGTGTCGTGCCCCTCCCAACCCATTCACACACGCACATAAGCCTAGATGATTCGACTATCGGTCGACTATAGAAAGATTCGAAAATTCTGATTCGACTATGAAAATTCATAGTCGGGGACAGCCCTAGATTTTTCATTTAATTGCATTTTACTAAGTCAAAATAGTGTCTTTTGAAGTTTGTTGTTTTAGTCTTGCTTTAAAACACCCTTAATCATATTGGGCCGTGTTGACCTGCCGAGTTTAATCCACTCTGTTCCTCGAGTTGTTTTTCACAGATGGAGTGTTATGAAAGCCACACATCAAAAACTTTGCACCGCTTTGTTCATGCTGGCGATTGAACAGCACATCCTTATTCATTGCCAGTGCTGTGCCTTATCTCTTTTGTTTTTGATAATGCAAGAACATATCGTCCTAGTATTTTGCCGTCAGAAATCAATTTTTGATTTGTTTTCTTGATTTCGCTTCGGAAATACATCAACAAATCACTCTGCTCTGCTAGAATGAATTCTTGGGAGAAACACAGTTGGGAAGAAAAGCTGTTTGCCAGCTGTATGCCTCAGATTACTTCTGTAGATATGCAACGCTTCAACGGCTTTGAACCGTTGAAATGATAAGGATGTAAAGCCGACAGTGAAAAATGCCGTTGACACTGGAAAAATGTTAAATAAATGGAGCACAGAAAATATGTACTGGCAGAGAAATTTCAAACGCTTTTGCTCACACTTTATGTGTGTGTGGGTGTGTGTTTTAAAGGATTTGTTCACTTCCAGAACAAAAATGTACAGGTAACGTCTCATCCCCTTGTCATCCAATATGTTCATGTCTTTCTTTCTTCAGTCGTAAGGAAATAATGTTTTTTTAAGGAAACATTTCTCTCCATATAATGGACTCCTATGGTGCCCCCAAGTTTAAACATCCAAAATGCAGCTTCAAAGGGCTCTAAATGATCCCAGCCAAGGAATAAGGGTCTTATCTAGCAAAACGATCAGTTATTTTCTAAACAAAATTACAATTTATATACTTTTTAACCTCAAATGCTCATCTTGCCAAGCTCTGTGTGTACTATGTGTAGAGATTAAAAAGTATATAAATTGTAAATGTTTTTAGAAAATAACTGATCGTTTCGCTAGATAAGACCCTTCGTCCTCGGCTGGGATCATTTAGAGCCTTTTGAAGCTGCATTTAAACTGAATTTTGGAAGTTCGAACTCAGGGGCACCATACATATCCATTATATGGTTATATGGTGTAAGGGGAAGTTACAGTAAAAACCCAAAGGACTAGATATGATGAACAAAAACCAGGAGTCAAAGATTCAATCAGTCGAAGTCAGGTTTACTAAAGAAAGTAGTTTGCAGTTTCATCAGCAGAAGTCAGCTTCAATACTCTCGATGGAGTTCGTAGGCCGCTCTGCGTACATGTTCAAAACACCAATACTTATACTCTAACAGATGTTGCTGACTACGTCGATGCATAGGTCAGGAATATTTTGATTGGTCTAAACCTAGATAAACTTAGAACATCTCCACATGTAGACGAAAAAACTCAAAGCATATCTACAAACGCTTATTTAGGCAACAAGAGAACATGGGTCAGACACAACAGGTCTCTCCAAGAGACCTATTTCTGACCAGGACAGCGACAGATGACGAACTTCTCCAGGATAGTCTTCTCATCTGAACTCAAAGACAGATACTGACACACACGCAGACACACAAAAACATTATCTTCTCTTTCAAGGTTGCCTAGCTCTGGCAAGACACTTTATCAATATTGGTATTTACACATACTATGCAGTCAGCCTCTTAGAGGGTAGAAACAGAATCAAACAGGATTCACTTTAATATATATCAGGAAAACATGAACATTGATATCACAGATGTCCTGATCACTTGCTGATCACGTAAGCAGGAGGGTCACCCTGACCTCCTGTGACATGACATCTTGACTCTGGAGAAAGATAGAACTCAGCAGGCAAAAAATTTCATTCTTACCATAGTCTATAACTACTAATATACGTTTTACCTGCTAACTCTATTCAATCATCAAACAACCTTGAAGGTTAATAATAACACAAGAAATAATAATAATTATTATTAATATTTTTATGGAGTTCAAGCTCGATCCAGAATTCCACTCCTTCAACGGTTTTCCTAAAAAAAAACATAATTTATTTACGACTGAAGAAAGAAAGACTTGAACAAGCAGGTGAGTACATTATCTGTAAATTTTTGTTTCTGGAAGTGAACTAAACCCGTTGTTGTAGGGTTTTTTTTGTTGTTGTTGTCCCCCCTTATTCCTCAGTAGTTCCCTGTCGGTCTTCACTAATGGTCTTCACTCTTATGCGCCAAAGCTGATACAGTGAAAACAGCAATATTGTGAAATATTCCAATTTAACAGCTGTTTTCTCTATCAAATATTTTCAGCAGCTGTAGCTCTGGTCTTAAAGGGATAGTTCACCCTAAAATGAATATTCTGTCATTAATTGCTTACCCTCATGTCGTTCCAAACCAGTAAGACCTTCATTCATCTTTGGAACACAAAGTATGAGAGCTTTCTGACCCTGCATAGACAGGAATGCAACTAGCACGTTCAAGGCCCATAAAGGTAGTAAAGGCATCGTTAAAATAGTCCATGTGACATCTGTGGTTCATCCGTAATGTTATGAAGCTATGATCTGCTTTTTGTAAGCAGAGAGAACAAAAATAATGACTTTATTAAACAATTTATTTTCTTCAGTTTCATTCTTGGAGTATCACAGCGCATATAACTAGCATTCTGACGTACACCGTCTGTCTCTCTTAGCTCATTGTCTGTATATTCTGGTTTTAAATAAGTAAGGCTGGGCAAAAAATTGCAAGTCATCCTCTCTGTAAAAATCTTCAGACTACAGATTGATGTCACATGGACTATTTTAACAATGTCCTGACTACAATCCTCAGCCATGAAACATTTCAGCTGTGTTGCTGTCTATGCAGGGTCAGAAAGCTCATGGATTTTTCATTTTAAAAAATGAACGAAGCTTTTACTGTTTTGGAACGACATGAGGGTGAGTAATTAAAATCAGAATTTTCATTTTTTGGTGAACTATCCCTTTAATGTGTTACTCTTTTGTCTCTTCAGTGGTGGTCAGATTTCTGTGTTTAACACATCAGCCATAAAGAGCTCACATTACATACTTGAAAGAGCTCATGTACTAAGACACAGACTTGGCGGTGATAAACTCACATACACAAAGACACATCAACATTAAAACGCTGACATCTGATCTGGAATATTTACACCAATGCACGCGTACCTCTGTGCCTGACGTTTTAGATGCTAAACAGATGAGTTATGTCAGTGAGGTTTGGTTTGGTACATAGCGTGACTTTGGCGAGACTCACAGTCCAGGAATGTTCCTTGCTAATGAATTCTGTCATCGTAACTTATTTGTGCGTGTCAGTGTGTGTGAGTGTGTGTTTGGTTTTTAATTTTCATAGATCTACCTTCTGTGTAAACGCACAAGCTCAGGATCAAGTACTCATATCCAGTTTTATCTCAATTTTTTTATTCATTTATCCCCATTTTAGGTAGAATGTAGGTCAACAACATGGAGATACACATATAAATGTACCCAAAATAAAGCATATTTCACAGAATTGTGCACTTACATTTTTGGAATAGCATACAATTAATTATCTTTACTATTTATACAATAAATAGAATTGTATAGTACAGTTGAAGTCAAAAGTTTACAACCCACCTTTCAGAATGTGCAAAATGTTAATGTTAATGTTGGTTTTGTAACATCATTTCTGTGCATTAGAACCCTTTCCAACAATGACTGCATGACTTTGAGATCCATCTTTTCGCACTGAGGACAGCTGAGGGACTCATATGCAACTATTACAGAAGGTTCAAACTCTCACTGATTCTCCAGAAGGAAAAAACATGCATTAAGAGCCGTGGGTGAAAACTTTTGAAGAGAATGGAGATGTGTACATTTTTCTTATTTTGCCTAAATATCATTTTTTATTTTTTTAGGACAGCCCTTCACAGGTTACAGAAGATAGTTGCATGTTTCCCAGAAGACAAAATAAGTTAAATTTACCTTGATCTTCAAATTCAAAAAGTTCACCAAAATTTCACCCCCAGCTCTTAATGCATGTTTTTTTTTTCTTTCTGGAGAATCAGTGAGTGTTTGAACCTTCTGTAATAGATACAGATGAGTTCCTCAGTTGTCCTCAGTGTGAAAAAATGGATATTAAAATCATACGGCTATTGTTGGAAAGGGGTCAAATACACAAAAATGCTGGAAAACCCAAGAATTTGTGGGATGTGAGGCATTCAAATAGCAGTCAGTTTAACTTTTCATGAATCATTCAGGTAACATCACAGTATGAAGAATCAAAGGGGTGTAAACTTTTGAACATGGTCATTTTTATAAATTCAGCTATTTGTTTTCTCTTGTGAGCTATATGTAAACATCTTTTATGGGAAATATCATATTCAGGTCAGTACTAAATAAACAATAACATGCATTTAGTATAATCCCTTTTATTTTGGTCAAACAATTAACATTTTGCAGATTCTGAAAGGAGGGTGTAAACTTTTGACCTCAAATGTATGCCTATTTTTTGTATTTGTATCCCACAATGCATAGCAAAATAACCAATAACAGGATGCGATGTGACAGTCACAGTTAGGACATGTGATAATTATGTAACATACTACTAGTGTGTGGTACAAAGTGCGCAGTATGCAGTAATCATCCTATTACAAACCCACATCCCAGAGATGTTCCTCTCTGCTTGTATATTTTTAGTAGATATTTGGGCCAGTTTTTTAGCTCTGTTTAACACAATTGCTATGTTTAAATATATGTGACTGAATCCTGATTTTGTTTCATAATGCACAAAAACATCAGACTCAGATTCTTCCTTGGCCTGATGATGAGGACTCTAGCTAAATCAGAATTCTGTGTTTGTCAGAGCAGCAGGACAGGTTTTATAAAGCACTCACTGCTGGCCTTTCTCTCTCAACTACCCATAATCCACCTGCAGACACCGGTATACTCCAGGAAAACACATGAGCCACTCAGTTCAAGAATAAATGGCCTTTTTGATATGCCTTTTTTGTGTTTTTTTTTTTTAGCGTACTAGTTTAGCAAACCGAGTAATCTTTGATCCAGCACTTTCAGAGGTTTATTTTAGATATGATGTAACGGTGGCTGTATGTCATTAATAGGCTATTTTTGTATGCTCTTGACTGAGCTCAAGTTCTTTTGACTTGCAATGCAGCATTTATATTGAGATGTATATGCAGGATTTGGTGATTTAATACTGAAATGTAGTTTAATGTCAACTTTTATTTGGTAGCAAAAAAGTTTATTCATTACTGGAAGATCTTTATTTGTTTTGTTGTCATTTTCTGACACCATATATACTAAAAACAGTACTTAAATATCAAATAAATGTAAAAAAAAAAATTTCCATGCCAATTTTACAAAATTGTGAATATGTTTTAATAATTTACAAATATATAAAATAACACAAGTAAAAGTAAATTATAAAATAAAAATATTAAAGGGTCAGTTCACCAAAAAATGTAATTACTCACCGTCATGTTGTTCCAAACCTGCAAGACCTTCATTCATCGTCGGAACACATTTATTTTTTTTATTTTTATATGAAATCCGAGAGTTTTCTGACCCTGCATAGACAACAACACAACTGACATGTTAAAGAGCAGGTCATATGGTTTTTTAAAGTGTCCTAATATTGTGTTGGAATCCCCTACAACAAGTATAAATGCATCTAAGTTCAGAAAAACTGTAATTTTCTCAGAATATACATTTATACAAAGTCATTTGTCAATGATTTCGAAAAGATTCGTTTGAGCAGTTCTGAGCAAACCCCTCCCTTCCATAAGCCTACCCTGCTCTTATTGGTCAGCTGGCCAAGCTTGTTGTGATTGGCACAGAGAGGAGTACTTGAGCAAGTTAGCAAGCGCTATCATCTGTGTTGCCAAGTCCACAGTTGTTTTTTTGTTGTTGTTGTTTTTTGCCAATAACGTCACATTTAGACCCAAAAATGTGAATCTACCAGGGGAATCCCGACAAAAAGTGTGTATTTTACACCCTGCCACACGTTTGTTTAATGAGGTACCCCTCTCAAAACGCAATTGTACTAGTTTTGAGTAGCAATTGGATGGGTTTTGTTGTGAAAACCTGGCAACCCTGCTGAATGCATCTTTGCATAAAACAATATAATGCTCCAATCCAAAATCAATCAAAAACCCTTATGACCTGTTTTTAAGTCTAAAAAAATCTGACCTTAAAGGATAACTATTGCCAAAATGCAACCTGGGCTGTTTTTTTTACTGTAAACGAGACAAACTTATATCTAAAAGCATAATTACAACAAACGAGCCATTTTTGAGATTGACCGTGATTTCGTTTTGTTTTCAATGGCCGGTGAATGGGAGTACTAGGGGCATAAATTTGAGCGCATCAAAATGGATATTTTTACAAGTTACAACACTAAGAAGGCTTGACACACCATGAAACTTTGCTCGAAGTATCGCCTGGGTCTCTACACATGAACTCGAGCATTGAGTACACAGAGTTTACTAAAAAGAAAGTTTTTGAACAACTCACTTTCACTGTTTGAGTTTCTGTTCGCGGCCGTCTTGCCAGTCAAGAAGTGTCCATCTCCGAATGCAAGGATGGATAGCTCCTAAAGCATATTTCCATATAAATAAATGCACGGCTAATTTATTGTTTTGTCACAAGTGAAAAACAATATAAACCTTCTAGTTGTAAAAAGAGCCTCATATAAGCCTAATATTTCGTCCTATGGAGTCCATTCATTCGCATTCGGAGATCAACACTTCTTGACTGGCAAGATGGCTGCGAGCGGAAACTCAAACAGTGAAAGTGAGTTGTTCAAAAACTTTCTTTTTAGTAAACTCTGTGTACACAAACAATGTTCTCAATGCTGGAGTTCATGTGTAGAGACCCAGGCGATACTTCGAGCAAAGTTTCATGGTGTGTCGAGCCTTCTTAGTGTTGTAAAAATATCGATTTTGATGCGCTCAAAGTTATGCCCCTAGTACTCCCATTCACCGGCCATTGAAAACAAAACGAAATCATGGTCAATCTCAAAAACGGCTCGTTTGTCATAATTATGCTTTTAGATATAAGTTTGTCTCCTTTACAGTAAAAAAATCAGCCCAGGTTGCATTTTGGCAATAGTTATCCTTTAAGCAGACATATTAAGAGTGTTTACTGATGTAGTTTTTGCATGTTTCAATCATATTTCATTGATAAATGAATCATACATTCTAATCACTTAAACATAATATACTCAGATACTTTCAGATAATAGTAAAATTTCTAATTACAGAGATGAGGTGTTTACTTTCTATATTTTTATAGTAATCATCCTCACGAAATGGGATTATTCTTTGTTTGTTTACAGTTTAATTATGTATATTGAGTTTGACTGACTCAGCGTCTCTCTTACCCCCCCCTCAGCACCTCATTTATGTTCATCTGTTGACGAATGCATTATGAGTGTGTCACTGCGACCTAGAAAGTCAAGTGAGTGTTTTGTGTTGGCATAAATGTAATTAATTACATTGTTTTGAGTGTGTAATAATTGTGGTTGTGGGTTCCGAAAGGACTCATTAGATGACTAAATGTGACAGTGCATATTCACTTATTGGAAATGGGTGTGTTTTCCATTCAGATTGTGTCTCCTTTCATATTTGCCCAGAGAAGGAGGAGCTGGTAAAAAAAAAATGTCTGAGGTTCATCACTCATTTATGGTGAAAGCAGAATTGTGACTGAGATTGTCAATCAGCTCCTTTGGAGATGCCAAGAAGTGCTGTTTTTACAGGTACACACATGTGGGAGAGGTAGATTGCAGAGTCACGGGTTAAGAAGATGCTGAAACCTGTAAGAGAGACTCAAGACAGCACAGGTGATTCCTGAAAGCTCATTAATAGAGGTGTGTCTCTGTGCTGCGGAGTCTGCAGGTGTGGCACCAGCATCATGGCCAGGTATGCTATGAAATCTCTAGCCCCAGGTGCAGATTTCAGGGAAAGATTCATGAAATTAACACACACTTGGAAGGTGTTTGTGTATGATTACTGGAAATCTGCATCTGGATTTGTAAGGATGAGCAGGTCAGGTCATGTCAAACTTCTGGAATGCATTTTATTTGAATTCATGAGCTCTCCTCTGCCTATGCTGGCTTTTAAAATCTAGGGCTGTCAATTTAACATTTTCATGAATTATGTTAAAACAGTTAATACATTTAATAATTCATTCTTTAAAGTGGAACTTGACAGCAGTTATTTTTTTAATTGATATTTTTTAGTAATAGTTTGATTTTGATTTTGTTTTTATTTTTAATTTCTTTCATAGTTTTGTTTTTTATACAGTTTTTGAACAGTAAGATTTTTATCTTTTTTATAATATATAAGTCTCTTCTGCTCACAAAGCCAGTGTTTATTTAATCCAAAGTAAACAGTACAATTTTGAAATATTTTTACTATATAAAATAACTTATCTATTTTAATATATTTTAAAATGTAATTTATTGATCAAATCTAATATTTTTAGCATCATTACTCCAGTCACATGATTCTTCAGAAATCATTCTAATATGCTGATTTGCTAATATTGTTTAATATTATTATTATCAATATTTAAACCAGTTGAGTAGGTTTCAGGATTATTTGATGAATATATTTATCTGAAATTTAAAAGTAAATTTTAGAAATTAATACTTTTATTTAGCAAGGATGCTTTAAATTGAACAAATTGGATGATAAAGACATTTATAATGTTACAAAATATTTCTATTTCAGATAAATGCTGTTCTTCTGAATTTTCTATTCATCAAAGAAACCTAAAAAAATTCTACTCAGCTGTTTTCAGCATAATATTAATGTTTTGTAGCAGCAAAACAGAATATTAGAAGGATTTCTGATAGATCATGTGACACTGAAGACTGGAGTAATGATGCTGAAAATTCAGCTTTGGAATCACAGGAATAAAATACTTTTTAAAATATATTCAAATAGCAAACAGTTATTTTGAATAGTAAAAATATTTCATAATTGTACAGTTTTTTTGTAACGTGGATCAAATAAATACAGGCTTGGTAAGCGGAAGAGACTTTAAAAAACAATAAAAATCTTACTGTCCAAAACCTTTGTACTTACTTATTACTTTATTTTATTTTTCATTCATTTTTATTTTTACTCATTTTATTGTTTTATTCAATAATTGTTTTTATTATTTTTCTTTTTTTATTAATTTTTGTTACTTTTATTTTAAGATAAAGATCATTTTTATTTTATTTATTTAGTTATTTTAGTACATCAAGGTAAAATGAATGATAAATAAAACATTTTCCTTGGCAGCTAGCTGAAATATAATGTGTTTAAGGTTTGTATATACAGTGCCTTGCAAAAGTATTCAGACACCTTAATTTTTTTCACATTCTGGTATGTTGCTGCCTTATGTTAAACTGCTTTAAATTACATTTTTTCACACATTTTCACACTCCATACACCATAATGGCAAAGCAAAAATACATATTTGCAAATGTATTCCAAATAAAAAACTAAAATGGTCCCATTGCATAAGTATTCATAGTCATACCCTTATCTGGGACAGCTGAAATTTAGCTCTGGAGCATTCACATTGCTTGTAAATGTTACTACACTTCGAGCGAAGTTAACCTGTGGCAAATTCAATCGAATGGGTATAATTTGGAAAGAAAAATATTACAATTTTTGAAAATCTTAAAATCTTAATAAAATAGCTGAAAGTGCATATCAGAACCAAAACCAAACCCTGAGGTTAAAACAAAAGAAAATCATGTAGAGCTCCGAAGCAGGATTGCATCAAGAAACAGATCTGGGGAAGAGTTGTATTGAAAGTTCACAGAAAAATGTAGTTTCCATTACCCCTAATGGAAAAAAAGTTTGAAACAAGCAGGATTCTTCCTAGAGCTGGCTTCCTGCCCAAACTGAGAAACTGATGAAGAGAGGCTTTGGTTAGAGTGATGACCAAGATTCTGTTTTATTTTTAGTTAACTATAATAATCATGCTTGACACAGAGAAACACAGTAGGCAAATATGCCTGTAGGATGCTCATATTTAGACCAAACATAAAATAAATATATATTTATATTATAAACTGAGTAATATATAATTGTAGACAGAGTATTATATAATAAATATAGTTTAAAACACAAAATGACCATGATTATTTTCACTACACTGCAAAAAATAATAGAATTTTTAGATATTTTTGCTGATAACAAGACAAAAATCCAAGAACATGGCAAAAATGATTTTGTTACTTAGATTTTTGTCTTGTTTCCAGCCAAAATATCTACAAATTATTAAATCAAAAATGATTTTCTAGAGAAGTCTTCAGAAAAAAACAAGTTTTTGCTTAGTGAGTTTTTTGCTTGAAAGAAGCTAAAAAATCTGCCAATGGTGTGAGCAAAAAAATCTTATTTCAAACAGAAAACAAGATTATTTTTCTTACCCCACTGGCAGATTATTTAGCTTCTTTCAAGCAAAAAAGCACTTTTACTTGTTTTTTCTGACAAGAAGAAAATAATTTTTACTTGTCTAGAAAATCCATCTTGATTTAAGAATTTGTAGATATTTTGGCTGGAAACAAGACAAAAAATCTAAGAAAATCATTTTTTATAGTGTACTTGGATTTTTTGTCTTGTTTCCAGCCAAAATATCTACAAATTCTTAAATCAAGAAGGATTTTCTAGACAAGTAAAAATGAAAAAAATTATTGTCTTGTTTTCAGAAAAAACAAGTGAGTTTTTGCTTAGAACAAGCTAAATAATCTGCCAATGGGGTAAGCAAAAAAAATCTTATTCCAAACAGAAAACAAGATTATTTTTCTCACCCCATTGGCAGATTATTTTGCTTCTTTCAAGCAAAAAAAAAACACTTACAGTTTTTTACAGACGCTAGGACACATTTCTCAATACTTAGGTCACTTTTGCAAAACTCTTCACACAATTCTCCTAAACGACTTTCAGTTTGGCAAAGCATTTCATTTCACATTCAAAATGCATTACAACTACCAAAACACTTTATTCAGGTCTCAAATAAACTCATTCTTCCAGAACACTAGCAAAGGTTGACAGCCGACTGTCAACACACTTTGTCACCCACAAAACAATGAGCTAAAAAACACTAACAACATGTAGCATTACACAGTGTTTTCTTGTGTAAAACAAGGACACATCTCTGTTTATAATTGCAATAAATACGGTTTATAACTGCAATATATGTTCCTGGAATGAATCAGACATGATGCAGTTTATTTTGTTTATTTATTTGTATTTCTTGCACTAAGTAATTCCAAAATACAAGAATTTGTACACACACCATCCACTGATACAGATACAATAGTAATGCTAATCTGCTCGCATTTTTAATAAAATATTGCTGTTGAATTTTGCTGTTTTATTCAGTTTTGCATTATGTTATTGTTTTGAACATAAGTTTAACAGTTTTGAAAACAGTATGTAAGCACGTGCAAAATGTCCTGTACGTACAAAGATTTTTGCCAGTTGTTGTGTCTGAGTGAGAAAAGAATTCATGAAATTTGAGAGATGTAGTCATTGAATGCATTTTGTGCCAAAACAATGATAATTGATCCTCAGTTTAGCCCACATAGACTTCTGTTGTGCTCACTGTGTGAAGAGTTTTGCAAAAGTGACCTAAGTATTGAGAAATGTGTCCTAGCGTCTGTAAAAAACTGTAATTTTGACTTGTTTTTTTCTGAAAATTTTTAGAATATCCTTCTTGATTTAAAAATTTGTAGATATTTGGAAACAAGACAAAAAAATCTAAGTAAGAAAAGCATTTTTTTGCCGTGTACTTGTCTTGTTTCCAGCAAAAATATCTAAAAATTAAGATAATTGAATAAAGAAAGTAAATAAAGATTTTCTTGTTTTCAGAAAAAAACTAGTCAAAATTAAGTGAGTTTTTGCTTAGAACAAGCTAAATAATCTGCCAATGGGGTACGCAAAATATTTTTTATTTCAAACAGAAAACAAGATTATTTTTCTTACCCCAATGGCGGATTATTTTGCCTCTTTCAAGTAAAAACGTGCTTAATTTTGACTTTGATTTAAGAATTTGTAGATATTTTTGATGGAAACAAGACAAAAAAATAAGTCATATTTAAATAAGCATTTTTTGCACTGTAATATGGAAATAAACAACATTTTAGTGCAGTATATTGTGAAATACTCAGGTAATCAAGCAGGCGAGCTGCTACTCCCTTTTAAACTCACTTATACACACCCACACATCTGCTTAACTTTTATTCAACACCTTTTTGTAATCCACATTTTACCAAAACACCCAAACAGTTTAAGTAGCTTAGGATGTTAGTTCATGATCGGTGTTGAACCTAACAGTGGCGCCGTTTCAGTGCAGCGTCAATCTGAGTTAAACAGTAGGGGTGGATTGAAGTGGCCCAGGGCTGTACGTTCATATTCAGGGAAACCATGAATCATCACATTACTGAGTCTTTAGCTTTACTGGCACCCGCTGATGCTGTATCTGCCGCAGATAATAAATGTCCTAAACAACCTTTACTTTTAAATCAGTTCTTGCACTCAATCGGCACACAGCAAACAGAACATTACCGGAACACCGTGACGAGAAAAACGTAATTGAGAATGGAAAATATAATTTTTCATTTTTTCCAGAACAGCTGCCCACATTTTTGTACCTGTTTCTTTGGATCATCTTGCTATGTTCTTTTTCTAGCAACGAAAATTGCTTGTGAATGATTGTGGGTTTCACCAGAGAAAAATAACAAGATTGTGTATTTGACTGCTGTTGCTTTTTTCCCAAAATACATTAATTGTATACATACAGCATAAACTTGCCGAGTTGAGAATCCCTTCCATCGTAGTAGTCACTTTGGTGTACCTCAAGGTTCAGTACTGGGTCATCTCTTCTTTTCAGGTTTTATATATCGGACACATTGCTTTGTGGAGAGAACAGTCTATTTTAAATGTGTCTTTGTTTGTTTGTCCCTAAATGATTGCACTTTTGCCTCATTGTTATTCTTCCCTCATATTTTGTATCACTTACAGTTGTAAATATGTGCCTCTTGGGCTTCTCTTGAATCAGGCTTTTTCTTGGAAAAGAAGAAATGTGCTTTTTGCATACTAATCAGCCAATTTGAAATCAACATACGCCGCAGGGTACCTGAAAATTGTTTGTGAGCGGGAGAACAAGCTTTTCTTCTCAGTATTTTCTTTTATGTAATTTAGCAGGTTTTAGAGTTTATCCAGGAATATTATCTGATGCATATACAATAAGCTGTTTCTTTTTTATTGTTGGTTATAGGCAACATACCGGCCATTGCTTAAGCAGGTGCTAGAGGAGATCTTCCATCCAGACAGACGTGAATGCCCTGATGTAGAGCACATGTCGGGGGGACTCACTGACCTTCTCAAGACTGGCTTCAGCATGTTCATGAAGGTAACTCACACTCACCTCTTTTCAAGTAATTATCCACAGATTCCCAAGCAAATACAGTTTAGACACTTAATACATAAGCTTTCTATTGATGTATGGTTTCTAAGGACAGGACAGTATTTGGTCGAGATACAACTATTCGAAAATCTAGAATATAAAGGGGTGCAAAAAAAAATTATATTGAGAAAATCGCCATTAAAGTTGTATAAATGAAGTTCCTAGCAATGTATATTACTAATTAAGTTTTGATCAATTACGAAATAACTTCATGGAACATGCTCTTTACTTAATATCCTAATGATTTTTGGCATAAAAAAAAATCGATCATTTTGATCCATACAATGTCTTTTTGGCTTTTACTACAAATATACTCGTGCTACTTAAGACTGCTTTTTAAGTGACAGAAAATGAAAGCGGCAGGTTTACTGAATAAATGCTAAGAAAATCTAAGAAAATGTACATAAACATCAGCTCACATTTTAGAGTCTCCTTTAAATAAAAACAGATTGCAGGGTCTTAAAAAATATTTCCCAGAGCTTTAGCAATATCATCCACAGATTTAAACTAGAACAAGGTCAGACCTGCAACTTTAGCTGCATTTGGTTTCTAGACTGCAACAATGCCAGTTTTTTTTTTTTTTGTCATAAAAATGCTTTATGAAAAGGATTTCTAGATCCTGTGTAAGCCTTTATTTCTATTTATGATTGTAATCAATTCTGATTTTATGACAAGAAAATACCAATTGTATATTTTCAAATAGGAACTCAACTGTGACTAAACCTGTCATAAGGGTTGATTTTTTTTTTTAAATTGAGATTTATACATCATCTAAAAGCTGAATAAATGAGCTTTCCATTGCTGTATGGTTAATATGGTTAGTATTGATAATATTTGGCCGAGATATAAAAATTTGAAAACCTGGAATCTGAAGGTGCAAAAGAATCTAAATATTGAGAAAATCATCTTTTAAGTTGTCCAAAATTCTTAGCAATGCATATTACTAATAAAAAATTAGTCAAATATACCTTCATGGAAAATGCTCTTTACTTAATATCCTTATGATTTTTGCCATATATGAAAAATCGACAATTTTGAGTCAATTTTGAAAAATACTGTGTATTTTTGGCTATTGTTACAAATATACCTGTGCTACTTAAGACAGTTTTTTTGTGTTCCAGGGTCACAATTATGCTTGTAGTACAAAGGCTTCATAAACTGTATCCATTTTAGTGTAGCACCAAATCATTAGAATAAACTGCTAACTGGCACATTAGACACTTAATTATCTGTGCTTGTGTGAGTGTGTGTACTAAATATCATATTTAAAGCTCTGTCTGGAGCACTTTGTCCATGTATATGTATACCGGCAATAAATTATCAAAAGATAAATTTGTTCTTAACAGAGATTCTCACCTGAGATGAATTGAGGAGAAGCCAGAGTGATACATGAAAGAGGATGGAGATGATATATTGTGAAATGCACAATGCAAAAAAAACTGACATGACTGTCCATTCACCACTTTGAAAGTCTGAAAACATTCTGTGTCAGTGATTGGATTATTTCATTTTTCAGAATGTGTTCAAGGTGTATGTGACTTAATTTGGATGATTAATAATATGTGAACCCGGACCACAAAACCAGTTGTAAGTAATATGGATATATTTGTAGCAATAGCCAAAATCGATTTGGCTATTCTTTTATCGAGTTTTTTTTTTCTTTTATGCCAAAAATCATTAGAATATTAAGTAAAAATCATGTTCCATGAAGATATTTTGTAAATTTCCCAGCGTAAATATATCAAAACTTGATTTTCGATTAGTAATATGCATTGCTGATTTCCAAAAAATCGACCCTTATGACATTTTTGTCGTCACATACACTATATTGCCAAAAGTATCGACACCCACTTCTAATGAACTGGTTTGACTACATCTTAATATTTAAGCATATAATGATTTTCTAGGGAAGTTTGTGCTTCTGAGATCCTTTTCTATTCTAACATGACAATGATTGATTAAGTCAATGTGGAAGAACTTGACTGATCTGCATAAAGCCAAGTCCTAATCCCAGCTGAACACCTCTGGAGTGACTTTAAATGCAGACCTTGAGCCAAAAATGCATCACCAAACACTAATGACTTGTACATATGGGTACAGTCATTTTAGACACTTCCAAAACTGTTGCAGCAGAGATGGAAATACAATTTTTAAATACATGAGTCATGTTTTCATCTTTGTTGCCACAGCTTTGAAAGTGCCATTTTCTGTTCTAGAGAAGGTGGTGTTCCAATAATTTCGTCCATATTGTTTATGTACAAGTCATTGGTGTTTGTTGAGTTTTTGGCTCAAGGTCTGCATTAAAAGTCAAACCAGAAGTGTTCAGCTGGGTTAGATTTGGCTTTATGCAGACCAGTCACGTTCTCCCACACTGACTGAATCAATCATCAATTAATTCCTTTCATACACAGAGGGTCCTGTCAAAACTGTTGCTATATAATTAGAAACACACAAGTCCCTAGAATATCATTTTATGCTTAAACATTAAGATTTGTACTCATGAAAATGACTGAAGTAGTCAAACCTGCTCATTAAAATTGGCAATATAGTGTATGTTAATCATACACTAAAAATCATCCTCTTGCTCTCTTTGTCCTGTCTAAAATGTGCACAGACACGTTTATACTGATACACATGTCCGGCTGTGTGCTTGCCCCCTCTGGGATACATGTGTGAGGCTGTCCTTGTGCTTTGACGCTGTTGTTAATATATGTTGTATGTATTACCTGATAACACAAGTATCTATGATATGGCCTAATAATGCACTTGTGTGCAGCACACATGGCTGGACATACTCTTTGTTTGATTCGCATAATGGTGTCACGCATTTAACAGACATGTGCGTCTGGAGCGTGTGGATAGATGACAAAATAGTTAATGACATGAAAGGCTGAAGAATCCTCCAAGAATTAACAAGGTCTTTCTTTTCGTCTTTTCTGTGCTCACGTTTATAATAAAACCTGTCTCTCATTCACATGTGCCAATTGTATACTTTCCCAAAGGAACAGCAGTTTTATTTTTTAATCTATTAATTCTTCTGTCTGCCTGTATTACACGTTTGTCCATGCTGGTTTAGGGTCCAGAGTTGCACGTGGCCCGCTCCTGAGATCCATCCTCCTGGATGTGCATCCCTAATTGCTTGATTATTATTCATGACTCGCGTTTACTTCCAGCCAATCAAAGGCCAGATTTCTGTCCATCTGACCAGACATGTACAGCAGTACCCCATGTGCCTGAGCGACTCAAACAGAGCATCCGCATGTGTGCAACAGCGTGCTTGTGTCTGTATAAAATAGTGCACAGGTGCAGTGTGTGTCTACCGAATGTTGTGCTCCTACTGTGATTGTGAAAGTGTTCAGTCTTGACCTGGGCCTCCAGCTGAATTCTGAATTACACAAAACAGACTCACATTTACTAGGGATGTGGAGAGTTGTATAACTGACTTGTCTGACTTAGGGAAGCTCCATGTTATTACAATGGATTACTGTCATCACATGTTTCTTAGGGGAGATTCACATGAGACACGTTATTGTGTTAAAAAAGAAAAAGAAAAGCTGAACAGCAGGTGATAGAATGGGTCAGGACACAATGTCTTATATATTTTTTACTTGATGCCATCTTGCCACTCACAGGTATTTAACAAATTAATAGACTACTTTTATTTGTTATTATTTTATTTATACATAGCTATCAATGTCCTAGAAGTTGTCTTCATTTGTACTGTTGAATCCAATGATTTATTTTATTTTATTTTATTATTTTATTTTATTTTATTTTATTTTAACATACTAATTATGTATAGTAACTAGGACATTGTTCACAGTTTCCTGACAGTAATTGTCTTAATTTGTATTGTTAAAGCCAACGATATTTTATTGTATTATTTTATTTTATTTTATTTTATTTTATTTAACATACAGATTATGTATAGTAACTTGCACATTGCTCACAGTTTCCTGACAGTAATTGTCTTAAATTGTATTGTTAAAGCCAACAATATTTTATTGTATTATTTTATTTTATTTTATTTTATTTTATTTAACATACAGATTATGTATAGTAACTTGCACATTGCTCACAGTTTCCTGACAGTAATTGTCTTAATTTGTATTGTTGAACAATATTTTTACTTTATTTTTTATTTTATTTTATTTTTCGTATAGATTATGTATTTTATTTTAACTAGGACATTGTTCACAGTTTCCTGGCAGTAATTGTCTTTAATTTGTATTGTTGAAGCCAACAATATTTTATTTATTTATTTATTTATTTATGTTTATTTTATTTTATTTTTTACTTCTTTAACATAATGATTATGTATAGTAACTAGGACATTGCTTGCAGCAGGCTGTTTCCTGACAGTAATTGTCTTGAATTGAATTGTTGAAGGCAGTGAATTTGTTACAAAATCAGCATTTGATGGCATTTTAAAAATGCAAGGAGCCTGATGTGAGATGCTAAAAAGAAATGGAGAGACCTCCATCTGCACATGTATAGACCAATAATAAAAAAAAAAATTAAGGATCACTGAAAGATGTTTATCAAATAAATAGGCTTTTTATTTTATGTTATAACAAACTAATTATGTATAATAACTAGGACACTGCTCACAGTTCCCTGGCAGTAATTGTCTTCATTTGTATTGTTGGAGCCAGTGAATATGTAACACAATTTAATTTAATTTAAAAAAAAAATTTATTATTATTTATTTTATTTTACCATAGTGATTGTGTATAGTTACTAGGACATTGCTCGCAGTTTCCTAGCAGTAATTGTCTTCATTTGTATTGTTGAAGCCAACAATATTTTAGTTTATTTTATTACTTTATATTGACATAATGATTATGTATAGTAACTAGGACATTGCCCACAGCAGGCTGTTTCCTGACAGTAATTGTCTTGAATTGAATTGTTGAAGGCAGTGAATTTGTTACAAAATCAAAGTGTTTTGATGACTGTATCTGCCGTCCTTTCAAGGAGATGAATTTAGAGAAAGAGCTTCACAAAAAGGTTTTACTGTGCTGACAGTCTTGCACACTAAAGCACAGCACCCTGCCAGTAAATCCTGTCTGAGATATTTTGTCTCTAAATTCATCCCAGTTAAAGAGCACCACCCAAAAAAACATAAACATAAAACATACCAGTCAGTATGATAAATAATATCTAATTCTTATTCTTCATGTGCTAATTCCAAAGATCTCTAACCTCTTTATGATCGACAATTAAAGCTTGACCCAAAGCCTTTGAGACCCTGAAATCTTTTTATACAGTGAAGTGAGTGTTAATATTAGTTGAGGATTTACTGATTTGCAAATCTGCAGCTTGATTAAATCTGTAGCTAAAAACAAAAAACTAAGTGAAACTGGGGTTATTGGTTAGTTTCTGCATATGTTCCCTATTCATCTCCTCTTGATGTTTCTTTTTATTTGCAGGTCACCCGACCACACCCAAGTGATCATCCACTCTTGTTTCTCTTCATGGTGGGCGGAGTCACACCATCAGAGCTCCGCCTCATTCGTGAAGTTGTCTCCACCCATAAGTCAGGCACTCAGGTAGGATGTCACACCCCTTTTTTGACTCATTTCTAATGTTACAAAAAAATTTTACAAAAATTTAAATAGCACTGTCAAGTCGATTAATCGTGATTAATTTAATCCAAAATAAAATATTTATATATGATTTATATTACATGCTTTATAGCTATAAATATAAATATTAGGGCTATCTAATTAATTACATGCTTACATAATCACAAAATAAATTTGACTGTGAAAATACCCACAAAGATTATTTAAAGCAATTTTGTGTTAAATGAGAAAGTTTTAAATAGACATTACAAATTGTAGCTTTAGAAAGAAAAAAATGTATTTGATTTAACATGAAATTTATTATACATAAACATTTAGGATACAACAGCCTAATATAAATTATGGAACATAAAAGAAGATACTTCGAGAAACATCTCAGTATTTTTTTGTTCATACAATGAAAGTCATTGATAGCTTTGTTACAGCAGTCTTTAAAATACCTTATTTTATGCTCCACAAAAGAAAAGTTTGAATGTCACACTTTGAAATTACATGAGGGTAAGTAAATGATGACATAATTTTTTTTTTCTTTTTGGTGAACTATCCCTTTAATTAGGAACCAAGCTTGAAGGGCTGTAGCCACTATTGTATCTGTATGTTTTCTTATTATTTTCGTCCAATGGGAGTCTATGGAAGCCCTAAGAATGGAACATAGGAAAATTGTGAAATTTGGCACACTTTTAGTGATGGCCATGAATAGTTATCTGACCAAATTTGGGGTCTCTAGACCCAACTCTATAGCGCCACCACTAGTTCAACTATTCAGCATTTAAATGCTAATAACTCTTGAACCCCTAATTCTAGAAAAATGAAACTCAGTACACCCGATTCCCCTCCCCATGCTGATCACATTCAATAGCTTACATTAGGACTCTACCCATTACAGTAGCACCCATTTTGAAAAGTACAGTATTCTGTTTTTTTGCTACTCCTCCTTGAAAATGTATCCAAACTTGTCTCAGATTATCTTTGGACTGAGCTTTTTTATTCATCTTTGTTCAAAAGTTATGTCGCAAAATTAACTAAGTTGACCCAAAATTGGTTCAGAGGCTATATCTTGGCCAAACTTTGATCAATTGAAATGAAACTTGGAATGCCTCTTCAACCCCATGCTCTGAGGAGTTAATGCCAAAGTTGGGAACAGCGCCACCTATAGGTTGTGAGATACCAAAAATGCAAACTTTTGCTTATAACTTTTGAACAGTTAGTCGGTTCAAAAGCTTTTACATTTTTTGAAAATTTCATGTGTACCAATGTTTAACCATGGGAACTTTACATTGTTTAAATGTATTCAAATAAAATCCAACATTCAAATATGCCCTAAATGGCATTATTGAGAAAACAGAAACAGAAGACCAGAAGTCTTTGTCCAGATGAGCATTAGCAAAGGCCAGGCGGGCTTTTTGTGCTTTATCTGGAGAAGTGGTGTCCTCCTTGGTCTGGGTCCGTGGAACCCAGCGGTGTGCAGTGTCTGTTGGACTGTTTGCGTTGAGATGTTGCCACCAGCAGAGCCCAGAGTCACCAGGATGGCCTTGGTGGTGATCCTTGGATTCTTTTTTACCTCTCTCACTATCCTCCTGACCAGCACAGGTGAAGTGTTGTTTTTGACAACCATCTTAGATTTAGTCTTAGTCTTAGTCTTTTGGACTAAAAAGCTTCTTAGTTTTAGTCAAATTTTAGTCACTTCTATATGTGATAGTTTTAGTCCAATTTTAGTCGACGAAAAGTCAAAAAGGTTTTAGTCTAGTTTTAGTCGACGAAAAGTCAAAAAGGTTTTAGTCTAGTTTTAGTCAAAAAAAAGGGAAAAAAGTAGTCTTTTAACAAATTAATGTAGGTCAGTAAGTATTTTGCTGTTGGGTAGTGTCACTTATAAGTTCTGAAAATAGCAGCTCTATAGTTCAACACAATGTGAGCTTCCGGATCGACTATTTTCACCAATAATTACAATAATGAAGGAATGTTTTAGAACATAAAAGACAAACAAGGATGGAATGCTAAAACGGCTTGCCATACTAGTATAACAAAGAGTATTTAATGCTAAAACGGCTTGCCATAGCGTCAGATACTTTTTAAGTTTTAATTGGCATGCACAATAAGCGGAAATGTCATGCATTTTAAACGTCTGACGGACCACCCACTAACATTTTCGTCTATTCTCGTCTCGTCAACGAAAACTCACACACGTCTCGTCATGTTTTAGTCATCAACGAGCCATTTTTATCTCGTCATCGTCTCGTTATCGTCATGAAAAAAAGTGGCGTCAACGAAATGATTTCGTCATCGTCATCGTTGACGAAAACAACACTGCACAGGTGTCACTTTTGGCTTCTGACCACGTCCTCTGAGATTTTTCACAGTGTGGAACGTCTTGTATTTTTTAATAATACTTTGCACTGTAGCCACTGGAACTTCAAACCATTTGGATATGGTCTTATAGCCCTTTCCTGACTTGTGAGCAGCCACAATACGCAGCCGCAGGTCCTTTCCTTTGTCTTAGCCATGACTGTCCACAAACCAACAGCAGAGAGCATCTGTTGTTCACCTGTTGAGCTGATTAAAACAGCTGTTCCCAATAAATCAGGGTAATTAGATGCTTTAGAACAGCTTGGACTATTTGGAATGGTATAGAACTTTGGGTTTTCCCATAGACTGTGACAGTTTGCAAAGGGTATGAATAATTTTTGACATTTGGAGTTTTTGTTCAAATGTAAATAAAAGCTGAGAAATATTTCTTTCCATAATGATGCCTCTTGTACATCATCTTATTATCTTTTGGGAGACCCCTGTGTCATTTCCGTTCAAAAAAAAAAATTGAATAAAAATAACTTTAAGTCAGAATTTGCCAGGGGTATGAATAATTTCGGGCTTGACTGTATATGTTGCATATTTATAACATTGATGTGTGTATATTATATAAACAGAACACATGTATATTATGTAAATATAAACTTTTATTTTGGGTGTGATTAATCACGATTAATCGATTTGATAACACTAATTTCAAATTAATATAGGTGTACCCCACCTCTTTCTCTCTCCCTTTGTTTTTCTCTGTGGCTCTCTGCTTTTTCTGTATCATTTACTCAGACATGATATGAGTGTGTGTGTGCGTATCTGCACTTGTGTGTGTGAATGAATAGAGATGTAACTGGGTCGACTCAGAATAAAAGGGGTTTTGTTGATCAAAGTTTCATGTCTTGAATAAATCAACCATAATGAAAGCACAGAGCGGACCCGTATAGAATAGAAAGCCCACACGTAGCCTGACCCAAACCCACAGCTGTGCTAGTGTGTGACAGAGACACACAGCTGGGAATTTAGGGTGTCATGTATTAGATGAAGGTGCACCAGACTTGACTAACAAGATGGCCAGGGGAGAGACATGTGGCGAGGGTTCTGTCAAGGCTTTTTGAAGTGATTTTCTAAATGAAGTTCTCAGACGAGCCAAATGATCTTCATCTTCCCATCAGAGAATACAAAGCATGTACTTACATCAGCACATGCGTCAGCAGGTGCAGTAATATGCAGGCCTATTCATCTTCAAGACCTGACTAATAACATACAAGCTAATAATCTTACCGAGCCAGACTTTTGGTTGTTGCATCTTGTCTGGGCTACTTTGCAATTAATTTTGGCCCACATAAACAGGAAAAGACTAGCTGAAAGATGTGTAAAACAACCAACAATGTGATTTGTTCTTAAAGGATTAGTTCACCTCCAGAATAAACATTTCCTGATAATTTACTCACTCCCGTGTGATCCAAGATGTTCTTGTCTCTCTCTTTTTTTGGTGCAAAGAAATTAGGGTTTTTAAGGAAAACATTTTTCTCTATATATTGGACTTCAATGGGGATCAATGGGTGGAAAGTCCAAATTGCAGTTTCAATGCAACTTTAACATGATCCCAGCCCAGGAATAAGGGTCTTATCTAGCAAAACAATCAGTCATTTTATTACAAAAATAACTTTTTAACCACAAATGCTCATCTGGCACTAGCTCTCTTATGTCCTTCAGCTATCTCATGTTCACCTTCTACTTCAAAATCGCACAACATCGTGGTTTTACCTTTTTTTGTAAAGGGCATTTGACTTTCTTTGCATGTTCGCTTTGTAAACATTAGGTCTGTACTTCTGCCTATGTCACGCATGACCTTTCCAACATGATTACATAATATGTGAGGTCGAACTAGATGTTTAAAAAATAACCGATCGTTTCGCTAGATAAAACCCTTCTTCCTCGGCTGGAATTGCTTAGAGCCCTTTGAAGCTGCGTTTAAACTGCATTTTGGAAGTTCAAACTTGGGGGCACCAAACATATCCATTATATGGAGAGAAATCCTGAAATGTTTTCCTACAAAATCATAATTTCTTATGAAAAAAAAGAAAGACATAAACATCTTGGATGACAAGGGGGTGAGTACATTATCTGTAAATTTTTGTTCTTAAAGTGAACTAATCCTTTAACTATTTCTGCCATTATTAACTGTTTCCCTGATCTCTGTGTTGTTTTCACCCTTCATAATATGTGTTATATAAGCTATACTTACATTATGGGGACAAAATATCTTCACAAAGATGGCAATATTCAAAATACTCCTTCTTGGTCCCCATAAAGAAAACAAGTTTATGAATCATACAGAATGAAGTGTTTTGACAATCTAAAAATGGAGAAGATTTTGTGTGAGCGATAGATTTAGGTGTAAGGTAAGGGGATACAAAATACAGCTTATACATTATAAAAATCATTACATCTACAAAATGTCCCTATAAACTGCCTAATCTTTTTTTTTTTTTTTTTGTCTTTTCTCAGGTACTTGTAATGTCCACTAGACTGCTGAGACCTTCCGATGTCCCTCACTTACTCTTTAGCACTGACAGGCTCAAACCTGACATTGGAGTGTGAAAGGACTGAACATATACACACTTCTGGCTGTCGAATCGATTCTTTCCAACATAGCTTGCCCTTTGTCTGAGTTTCAGAGGTATCTGGTACAAAAAAATAATGTGTTGAAAAAGGTTTAAGGAATATATAGAACATCTCATTCCAATATTTTCACATTTTGTTGTATATGACCAAAGCCTTTCTATCTTCCTTTAAGGTCCTTCCAAATAAAATCTTTATGGTTGAACAGTGCAGCCTGTACATTTCTAGTCACAACAGTTTTTCATGCTGTCAGCAGATACAACACATTCTTCAGTTCAGTCCTTACAATCAGCCATGTGTTGATTCTCACAGGAGCTTTCCTCTTCATCCTTCACTCACTTCTGTGCTGTTGGAGAAGTGACAGATGGGAAGAGGGCAGAGGTCGAAAAGGGTGGCGACATCCTTTAGAGCAGCTTTTCTCTTCTTCCTTCACTTTCTCTTAGACAGACATTTACTTAGCCATCAATAAAAGGGCATACTAGACCTCAAATGTTTTTATATAACAAAGCTAAGTATAAAACCTATTTACCAAAGATAAATCTAACCTTAACTCTTTGAATGTCAGTAAAAAAAATTCCTATTCTTAAAAGTAAAGCTAAGTAAGCACATGCTGCAGACTCCATGCTTTTATATGCATATTTCTAACTCTTATGAGATTTGAGTTTGTCTTTCACATTTGCCAAAACCTATTACCCCAGCAGGTGTCTGACAAAGGTGCTAAAACACCTGAAATCAGTTATGTTACTCTAACTAAAGTTTTTTTTTTTTTACATATTTATCCTTACATGCGAACATTTGACTTGTTAAATGTATATTTGGGGTGTTGGTAGTTTTATTGACTGTTTACTATGTGGAAAACGTCAGCATTAAAAATATATAGTAAAGCATAAACTAAGAATGCTCGTTTTATATACACTACTGAGAGTTTTTCAAGGCGTTTAAAAATAATCCTTATATTTGATCGAAAAAAAGGTAATATGTGACCCTGGACCTCAAAACCAGCCAATTTTGAGATTGAGAATGAAACATTAAACTCTGAAAGATAAATTAAAACGATTTCAATTGATGTAAGATTTGTTAGGATAGGATAATATTTGGCCGAGATACAACTATTCGAAAATCTGGTATCTGAGGGTGCAAAAAAATCTATATATTGAGAAAATCACCTTTAAAGTTGTCCAAATGAAGTTCTTAGCAATGCCTATAACTAAACAAAAATTAAGTTTTGATATATTTATGGTAGGAAATTTACAAAATATCTTCATGGAACATGATCTTTAATTCATATCCTAATGACTTTTGGCATAAAAGAAAAATAAAAAAATCATTTTGACCCGTATAATGTATTGGTGGCCATTTCTACAAATATACCCGTGCAACTTAAGGCTGGTTTTGTGGTCCAGGGTCACATATTATGAAAAACTATTAGATTAAATTCGGTGTTAATAAATTTTGGAATATTAAAGCTGAATTTTCAACATCTTTCCTTACGTCTTCAGTGTCAGATGATCCTTCAGAAATGATTTTATATGCTGATTTGCTGCTTAAGAA
The DNA here is from genome assembly GCF_049309525.1 of Garra rufa. Lineage (NCBI taxonomy): Eukaryota > Metazoa > Chordata > Actinopteri > Cypriniformes > Cyprinidae > Garra > Garra rufa. Next base: position 4,709,714 of record NC_133373.1, on the reverse strand, counting down.
ACATTCTTATTATCAAAGTTGTTGTGAAAAATGCTGTGTTGCCTAATATTGTGAAACTTTAAGACGTTTCTTTTTTTAATTATTAACAGAAAATGAAGCTGTACATTTGCAGGTCAGTTTTATACAGTATGCTTGAGTGTACTGTTGCATGAAATCACTTGGTTGACTGTGATTGAACATTCAGACACCATGCATTTTTGTAAAAACAACTCTTTATTTCCAATCACAATCAAATAACATAAATAACTCTGAGCTTCAGCTCTTTGGCTTTTTTAAAGTGCATTTACACAAGAAAAAAAAATCTCTTCTACTCCGCCATAGAAAAGTGGCACAAAGCACAGTTATACAAAACCAGGAGTAACATTCTGGCCTTGTACACAAGAGTAGGACTGTAAGAGATACATACACTCTCTCTCTCTTTTTATATGCTTAGCTTGAGTGCCTTGTCCTTTAACAATGCCTGCTTTCAGACCGTAAAAGCCTTGACCACAAGAAGGAACAAAAACCTCACTCTCTCCCATGCCTTTCAGAAAAGCAATTCTTAAAATAGTATGTTTTGTGGCCTTCACCGTCTCTGTTGCCAGGAGAACGTGTCTTGAAAGTTCTCAGGTAAGGCAGAGTGTTAATAATAGTGTGCGTTTCCATCAGTTTCAGTCTTTGCACTGTCCCTCTTAGACGCTACGACCACGTCGCCCAGAATCCTGCTGCGTCCACGTGGATATAAGTGACAGCAACACAAGTGACCACCAGCACTGGGACGGACAGGTGAAAATGTAAGACTTCACCAGACTCTGTTTGTTTGTTTTTCAGCGTGACCATGACGCAATCAGAGGTCTACTTTCAGGGGCCTCTGTTTGGAACCGGTCTGCTGATCATCAACAGATCTCAGGAACTTCCAAGGAGCGAGACCTATGCATTCAGAGAGATCTTCTCCTTTCCTTAGAGCTTCCGCTCTCACTTATTCTTCTTCTCCTGCTACTTTTCAAACCCTTTTCACACTGAAGTGGCGGTTCGGACTTTGGCGGAGAGCACCTGTTTGAAGCGCCTCTTCAGGTCCTGCATGTTGGGGGATTTGGGCCGGGGGATGAGGGGGGATCTTTTCTTCTCCGTTACAGTAGAAGCTGCATTGACGGGGGTCTGAGGCTGCTGCTTGGCCAAATCTACACACAGTCTATGGAAGGCACCGTGGACTTGGCTGTAGTCCTCGCTGGCGGATACCTCGTAGAAGGAGCAGCCCAGGGCTGAAGCCAACAGGGGACCTTCTTGAGCATCTACATGCCTTATGTGGAGGAGATCAGCTTTGTTGGCCACCAGGATGATTGGCAAGGACCTATCCCTATGGGTGCGGCTAACAAGCTGGTGGAGCTGGCTGATGAGATTAAAGCTTCGGCAGTCGGTAACGGAATAGACCATAACTACAGCATCCGCCCACTGGATGGAGCGAGATACTTGGTCAGTGCAGCTCAATCCATTAGTGTTCACCTAAACAAAAAAAAAAAATACAGATTTGTCAGTTATGCAACACGTTTAGATAGCACACACACACTTTCTTAACAGTGTATAGCAATGCTGACTGATTTGCAATTGGCTGCGATTGTCGTTACACAAAACCAGGGAGATTTAGCCGGCTAGACTTACAAAGTCATAGTCTTTCACCCTAGTCCAAGGTAAAAAAAAAAAAAAAAGCTTTCTGTGGTTTTGGACGACTGCCTGCTTTAGGAAATGAGCCTTGCATGCCAAACTTGGCACTAAAATATCTGACTAAAGACATCTTGAAAGAAGTGGCCTGTAATTGAATTAAAAGCCATTCTCTAATTTTGAAAGCAGAGGGATAATTTAGATGGGCTGGTCTACTGTAACTGTTTTGAACTGCTTATTCATATCCCTAAACCCGCTGAGCACTGCTGAAGCAGCAAAACCTCACAACCGCTGCTACAAATATCCCACAGCGCTGCGGAGAATCGTTCTTCGGAGTCGGATCTTTTTAGTGAATCGATTCGTTCAAAACTTAACCTGAATTAGTTTTAACATACGAAATATTTTAATATGTATATATGTATTTTTTATTATTATTATTAAAATATACAAAACATTTTTATCCGTCGAATTTTAGCAATGTTAATTTAGCTTCTAAATGACTTTTATGAGCTGAATCAAATGGAGACCCGTGGAATTATCAATAGCACTTTGAGGGGGGAACTTAACACTAAATAGCCACTTTATATAAACGTCTTGGAGCTTGTAATATACCACGCTAAACCGTAAATAACCGCTGAATCGTTTAATCTGTTTTGTACAACGAGCTGTTCGAAAGAACCGATTCGCTAAAATAAATCGCGCTTACATGAACGCGCTGCCCCCATATAGGAGTGCAACAGCCGGCTTCCCGCTGGCCAATTAACCCCAAGTGTTAAACACAAACCCGGAGAAACACAAAAGAAGCTCTGGAAGACAAAGGCGAAGGTATGTGATCTTTCTACACTTCTCATCCGTGAAGAAGCAGCGTGGGAAAGATGCTCTGAGAGCACATCTATAACAGTAACAAATGTGACATGCAAATGCTATCGCATAACGTTACTTACTTCAACTCCAGGTGTGTCTTGAACTTGAATGGCCACTTGGTCTCCATCTATCTGCACCTCTCTGTTGTAGAGGTTGCCTGTAATGCAAAGCAACAATGCAGACTTGAGTATATTTGACAACATCGACAATGAGTTTAAAACAATGGGTGCTAAAATCAGATTGAAAAACTTACCGACGTTTCTCTCGTAGTCACCAATAAACCGCTTCGTGAGGAAACGAACCACCAACGCTGCAGGAATAAACAAGAAATTGAGGTCAATAACGTTACATAAATATATAGTAATGGAGTAAAACACTAATGTACAAGAATTTATTAGGTGCAACATCATGACCAAACGTACCGGTTTTGCCAACCCCGCTGCCGCCGATGACCGCGATCTTAATGACCCGGTTGGAAGGGCATTCAGCGCTCGGGTACTCCGCAATGGTTGACATGTTCTGGATCAGACGCATTTTGACAAAAGAAAGATACTATCCAAAGCCTACGATGGGAAACTAGAAGAAAATATCCACAGATGCCGTAAGAGCAATGTCAGAATCGATGTTAAAGGGGAATATCTCCAAACTCTTTCTCGTAGTTAAAAACACCAAGGCTGTAACTTGGTTGACTGAGCAGAGACTGGAGCTTGGGTTTATTTATACAGCCTCAGAAGCGCTCGGCTCTGATTGGCTACTGCAGACAACGGACTCATTGCCTCGCCCCGCCCACTGCTTCACGTGTACGCGCGAGCTGTTTTTTAACCGAATAAAAAGAGAGAGAGGGAGAGAAAGACAGGTGGGTTCGCCCGAGTAAATGACAGTCGCTTTAGAAAAACCTACCCTTGTCAGTCGGTGAAAAGGAAAATAAGACGTTGTTTTACAGAACTAGTTTTGAATGGGGCTTAGTGCTGTTGTGATGGCTGATATCGGTCAGTTGTTAAATGAGTGACTTCAAACGCGTGTGATGAGAATGTTATCTGGTCGAAATGATCTCTAAGCGCTTAATGTGTCACTTGCAAAGTGTTTTTTTTTTTTTCTTAGGCAATGAAAATAAGCCATTGATCAGAATCCCCAAAGAGTCGCCTCAGGACCTGTAAATAAAGAAATAAATTACTCTCTCTCTCTCTCTCTCTCTCTCTCTCTCTCTCTCTCTCTCTCTCTCTCTCTCTCTCTCTCTCTCTCTCTCTCTCTCTCTCTTATATATATAAAAGTCCTCTTCCAGAACGTTCTACAATGGAAAATTTTGCATTGTGTGTAAAAGTAAAATCTAGAATTCTTAGCCCATTGATTTTCGTTACTTCAAAGCTATGGATGATCTTTTTTGACTTGATTTGGTGCTATGATGGAGCTTTGTGTGAGGTTTTGCCCCCATTTTTGTCTAAGTTTCTGTTATTTTAATT